>NC_083761.1:7581570-7621570 GCF_963514075.1 Conger conger
TGGACGGAGGAAAGGCACGAACAGGAGCCGTGCGCTGAACGGTGAATAAGAGAAAGGGCTGACGCTCCTAAAGCAGACTCCCGCACGAAGGCCTGGCGGAGAGCAGCGGCCTGGCGCTCAGTCAGGGCTACGCCGCGCGCACGCCGCGCGCACGGTACCGTTTACGTCTCCGCCGGCTTCATCCGGCCGCTTGGACGCCTTCCAGGCGCTACCTGGCCGCGGAGCTGGGCCGTGATTGATCTCGTGTTTGCTCTGTCGTCGTCTCGACCGCCTTATCGGTAATCCTCTCACCTGGCCTGACGTCGGCCAGCACCTGTCTCGCTCGGCTCGGCTAGGCGACGCCGAAATGTTTGCAAACAAACAAACGAGATAAACTCCGGCCGTCCGGAAATCGTGTCTGAATCTGGAGTCGCATGGACGTCTGTGAAGAGGGGTTCATTCAGGACCTGCAATACGTTAGGGGTGTACCGCTGAATTCTGCGTAATACCGAAAATGATCTTGATGTAAATAATGAGCATAGATGCTATGCTACGAACTACAGTTGGTCGATCTGTGTGAAGCTATAAGTCAGGGATCGTCAAATCACGGTCCTCGAGGGCAGAGTTCTGCTGGTTTTCCACCCTCCCTTCACCTGGGAGTCAGGTCTGAAGACAGTCTGGCCAATCAGTAGCACTAATTGTTCAGCTGATTACCTGGGAGAAAAAAATTCAAGGATTCAAGGTCCAGATTTTACGATTGCTGCAATAGGCCTCAGTATAATAATAAATCATGTTTATTTACTCAGGTTGATTTACATGAAATGAAATAAGGCCGGCGCCCAGGTACGTAGCATAGCTCAACATTTCAACCCGAACGGCGTGCTCACCCAACACTAACAGTGTAAATCTGATGGGCTTCCGTTGCAGAAAAAGGGGTATAAAACGTCCATTCTCGCAGCTGGATGCTGTGACAGGTGATAAAATAATTTTACACGCGGCCGTAAACTGCCACACCTACACGGTATGGATATAGATAGACAGTGACACTTTTTGTGTGCTGTCTGAACATTATGTCTGCTTTGCATCCATGTCCCCAACCCAGAGAGGTGACGCCAGACATTACTTTAAAAAATCTCTTTCGGTTGCAAGAGCTGAGCTTTTTTCATGCGGTTCGTTTTTGGCACCGACTCCAAAGACTGTCGTGCATGAAAATCCCAGGAGATCAGCAGAGATCAGCAGTTTCTCAGATCAGACCACCCTGTCTGGCACCAACGATCACACCACGGGCAAAGTCACTTCGATCACATTTCTCCACCATTCTGACATTTGGTCTGAAAAACAGCTGAACCACTTAACCACATCTGCATGCTTTTATACATTTAGTTGCTGCCACATTGCTGATTATTGCTGAATATCTACATCAAAAATGGTGCACAGGTCTACCTAATAAAGTGAGTGTGTGTCATTTGGTCAAACATCTGATGCCTTATTTTGAAAATATGAAAAACATGTGAACTGGACATTTTCGAATGTGACTGGCTTTTTTTCACATGTGAATGAACATTTTCTTATGCAAAAACAAAACATACATATGACTTTTCATGTTAACTTTCCCCACTCTTATGTCCTACGTGGGGTTATTTTTTTTATAGTTGATGTTGTTTACATTTGGGTGTTCACATGTGGCTTTTGTACACATGTGGATTTGGACACATGTTGTGTAAGGGACATGGGAATAGTGTGTTTGATATAGAACAGAGGGAGAAGTGTCTGTTGCCAAAGGGTTAAGTATGATATCACTCTTACAGTTTGTGCAGTGCAAATTTAAATATATGAATGAGAATTTATTAAATAATATGCTTCTTTATTTCAGCGAATATTCCTTTACATACGGATTAATGTTTTATAAAATTGGTGAAAAAAACTACAAATCGCTTCACATTTTTACATTTCAAATGATGGAGACAGAAAGGTATAAAACTACACAACCCATACATTTATACGCTCTCCCTCCCAGCCTAAGCGCACTATTTTCTGAAAAGCGTGTGAACTTTATGAAAATCAGTTTTCTCAAGGCAAAAGCACATACAGTTCATTTTAATGCAGTTTAGTTTTTTATTTTACAAAAATGTGTTTTAACGCTAGATGATATTGCTGGGAGTGATGGTGTAGCAATAAAGGAGTTATTGACTAAATGATATTGATCGGTGAGTCCTCAGGCAAGGAGCACCGACCTTGGAATCCCATGATGCCTCTGTTTCCTCTGTTCCCCTCCTCTGCAGCCTCTCAATAATATATTATTTTATATATTTCACCGTGGCAACAAATAGCCGTGCACTACAAGGTGAGGAATTGCTAGTACATTTTTCATGGCTATTTGCCTTCAGAAATTTGGCAGCTGCTTCTGAAGGGTGATTAAAGCCGGTCTTCAGTCAGGACTTGATTAGGGGTTGCCATTCAGCCAGGCAAAACAAAAACAAAAAGAAAAAAAAAAAGGAACAGAAAAATAAAAAGGAGAATAGAAAGCATGCTTTTCATTTTCCAGCGTCGGATAATGACCTTGAGAGCTAAGCTGGAGGGCTTTCACTTCAAAACCCCGTCCTGGTTTTGTTAAAACCCAGAAGTTTATGTCGGTATTTAATGATTAAATAGAGCGCTCGGGATGCGGCAATGGGCAACACCACGTAGATCAGCTGAGCCCCAAAAAAAATATTATTTTTTAAATGCGGGTTCAAGTTGACGAATACTGATTGGCTGATTAAGTGCAAGGTGATTGGTGCACCAAGTACATCGAGCTGCAAAACAAGCGAATGACAAACAGAGATGAGGGAAAGGCGGAACCCTGTTTTCTGTGTGCTTTTGTCCAGCGATCACCTTGAGGACAGTGGGGAAGGCGTCTCTGCGGTTAAGCGATTGAAGTCGCGGGGCTGATTAATGCCCAAGGTTAAAGCGGGAAAAACAATGGTCATTGATTGGGCCGGCACCGGCGGGCATGTCCCCGGAAGAGCTCGGGGAGTTAGCGGAGTTAGCGGGGTGAACGCGGCTCCTTTAATTCGGTTACGGGGCGCGGGCGGAGCGGGGAATCTTCGCGCTAATGGTGATTTGTGCGAGAGCCGCTGAGGTTCAACGCCACGGCACCGAGGAGGGAGGAACGGGAGAGAGGAGGAGGAGGGGGGGGAAGTCCGCGTGCCTGTGTAGGACCTGAGCGTTCCCGTTCCCGTTTCCCACCGCCTCGGCGTTCCCGGTCGCTTTTTTTTCCCGGCGGTCCCGGGCCGTTTCGGGGTCACTGACGTCCGTGTTCCAGAGGGCCTCTCGGCGAAGAGTTTTGAAATATTCATCCGCTCTCCCGCCCAGTCAGCCGAAGCGTTTGCTCAGCAGACATTCACGGAGGAGATTGCATGTATTATTGAAACGTGTGCGTGTTATCAACTTATACAGGTCAATAAGGAATATTTTCATTTGCGTCTCTGCCAGGAATTAAACTTCACATTTACAATTTCTCCTACACTCTCTTTTATGAATGAGCAAATACACGTGTAAAGTACATCCCTTTAAACTAGGGTATAAACAATTTTTTTTAATATATATATATATATATATATATATATATATATATATATATATATATATAAGGGTGCTAGGTTTTAATTAAATTTTAGAAGGTTGCGTGTTTCAATAAAGGAACATCAAAAGTCAAAGTCCCTCTCTCTCTCTCTCTCTCCCTCCCTCTCTCTCTCTCAGTCTCTCTCTCTCTCTCTCTCTCTCTCTCTCTGTTGGCCTATATTTGACTCCGCCAGCCGGCGGACCAGCAAGCCACGGGCAAGACTCCTGCACGGTAAGTAATCCCCCTTTGAAACAATTATAGAGCAAGTCTGCATTTTTCATACAGGGAAGGTATTTCATGACTAAATGTGGACCATGCTTTGAAAACATTATCCATTCTCCCTGCTCCTTTCAGAAGTCTGCTAAACACGCAGGCAAGGACCAACCGAGACCCCGACACTCACACTGTTTTCTCCCCGATCAGAAACAAGCTGCTGTGCTCCCCCATACATGTCCTCTTTCACCTCGGATTTCAACGGACCGGTTTCCTGTCAATTTCCTGCTTAGAAAACATTGTGGAACAATTGACCCCGTGTGACAACAGACCTCGTATGGGCCCTGTGTGGGTCAGTTGGTCTCCCCTAGCCTTAACCGCAAAGCACAGCACATACAGAAAGCCATCAACGCACCGGCCGGCTGCTTAACTGCCAGGGCCACCGTTATCAGAGGGACTAGAATAGCGTATTCAGCATTTATCACATCAAGGACTTTTTCCTTTCTTTCCTGCTTTCTAGTCAACCTGCCCCCCCCCCCCCCAAAAAAGGCCCTGGGTGCCCCTGTGCTCTGTGCACCCCGCCCACCCCCCAGCACCTTTGTCATTTTGAGGTATTTGCCCTGTAAAGTAGAAAGCAGCCTCCACTCCACAGGAGCGCCTGGTGTTTATTTTACCCGGCTCTGCCTCCTTTCATTAGCTCCCCAGCTCCGTCGGGAATGTGCATAATCATTGCCTGATTTTTCCAGTTTTGCTGTGCCCAGATTGGAATGCCTGGTTGGAATTGTTGCAGATGGCCTTCATCCCTTGAAAGGTGTGCGCTAGCGTACAGCGCACTCTCAGGTATAAAGGTACGAAAACTGCCTAAAAAGGTACAAGTGGGGTGGTACTCGTTCGTACATTTGTACATTTGTGAAATTTGATCCTGAAAGAAGAAAAATGGACTTGCGGTGTCACCTTCTTTTTGAGAGTGGACTATAGCAATACTAGCATTCTAGCAGCTGAGGGGACTACACCATGCAGACAGATCGCTGGTACGTGATTGGACGACATAAGTCACTAAGACATGATGAATCGATCGAATCGCTCTCTCCCTGAGCACCACTGTGGACACCAGTAGGTTCCCCTGTGGGACCTTTGGCTGGGGATGCATCCAAATCCTCAAAAAATACATCCTCCTTTCCTCCACTGGCCTCCTCCCCCCATACTTCCAGATAGGAGAAGGAGACGAGTGGAGGACGGGAGGACACATTTGTTTGAGTGTTCGGACGCAGCTCCTGAGTGGCCAACTCTGGCCCTGGGGGGCTGCAGGGTCCGCTGGTTGTTATCGTCACCCTAGCACACCACCACACCACACACTGCCACTTTAGACCCAGAAACCAGGCAAGCTGAGTTAACCACGTAATTGACTGCTTTATTCGATAAATTAAATGGCGAATGTCGAAGTAACAAAAGCCAGCACGCCCTCCAGGACCTCCTACCCCACCTGAATCCTGAATCCTGAATCCCGCCTCTGTGGTAGCATTCGGCGCAGACCAAGGGAGGCGATCTCTGCGCTAATGACGGAGGCTGCAGCTGAATACACAACGGCTCCGTTTTATCTTTCCCTTTTTACTACTATTTTAATCGTTGTCTTGATTACGCGTCGTTACCGCCGCCTTCCATTGTCTTTCATGGACATGTGGGACCATAAAATCGAGACTCTAAACTCTTCAAGGCCCCATTACTGTCCTCCGCTGAAGGACAGCTGTAATTAAAAACCACAGAAGAAGAAGGAGAAGAAGAAGAAGAAGAAGAAGCTGCTGAGAGCAGGCAGCGGGACTTTCATATTTTGGCATCCCGAGAAAGTCGAAGTCTAAGGTATCTGACACCACCAAGGAGAAACTTCAAGTTAATTTTTTAAGGCCGGCCTCAAATGGAACCTAAACGAGTTTGATTTATTCGGCTGTTTTCTCCTTCCTTCCTTCCCTCCCCCCCCCCCCCCTCCTCGCCGCCTCTTTCTTCTCTTCCTCACCTTTCTTCTGGCTTGTTTAGAAGGTGTCACCAGCATCTGGCATCTTTGCATAATGCGCAGGGTGATTGCAAAGGGGGGGGTAGGTGGGGGGGCGTTCGTGGATGATACAAATTGCTCGGTGACCTGGTAATTAACTGAAGAAGGCAGTATGACAGACTCGGTAATGAAGTTACATGGCCAAAAAATTATGCGGATGCATAAATTATCATTTAGAATATTACACTAATAGTCAAAAGATAATTGCTCCCCGCATATAGAAACGCATACCTGTACAGAGCTGTTTTATTTGTTGATGTATTTAGTCATTTATCCCGAGGTGCACGGGAGGTTTTTTTTTAGCCTACTTTGAGATTAGCGAAAGTAGGTTTCTTTGTGCTTTTAACTCCAAACATTGCGACCTTGAAATGAAGCAGCACAGGAGAACTATGCCCACATTTCAGCACAAGCTCCAGGTGCAGGTAAGTGAGACACAGACTTGCCATTGCTACATTATACAGTAGAATACACACCAGCTAAATGTACCAGTATGAATGGTCAAATGACAAATAAGGTTGTTGTCTCACTATTGAAATATTAGGGGCAATATTAGGGACAGCCTGTATCCTAGTTACATGACAGGGACCTGGAATGTTGGTGGTTCAACCCTTGGTGTAGCCACGATACGATCCGCACAGCCGTTGGGCCCTTCAGCAAGGCCCTTAACCCTGCATTGCTCCAGAGGGGATTGTCCCCTGCTTAGTCTAATAAATTGTAAGTTGCTTTGGATAAATGCATCAGCGAAGTAACATAATTATTCATAAGTTATTAAAATAGGTGTAGCCTAATCTACGAAGTAGCAAAATCACCGCCCTGAATGGCATATGGTACTGTAACTACAAAACAATGTTTGTTGATCATGTCCCAGCTAACACAAAATGTCCTCACAAAGTTCTGAAATGTTTTGCCAATGTTATAGCGTTGCCACAACCTGGCAGAAATAGTGGGACAATGCTTTGTGTTAGCTGAGGTTTGCATCAGTATTTCAACTATTTCAATTTATTAAAAGTGTGTTTATGTATACAGAACTTGCCGGCTGACCAGCAGTGGCCTGAATAAAACATGAGGTGATTGATTTTTTATTGTTTAATATATGCGCTTTATGCTTTCTGAGTGGCAGAAGGAAATTAAGGACAATGAAATTAAGGAGATGATGAAAACCTGAGGAAATCCTGAATACTGTCCCACTAAACTGTTGCAGTTTCTTCTAGGCCAAAAAAGTAACTGAAACAGACAATAATGAAAAATCCTTAATATAAAAAAAGATTTTAAAGTTTTTTAAATGTTTTATCATCATATGCACTCACTGGGCACTTTATTTGGAACACTATACTAATACTGGGTAGGGCCTCCCTTTGCTCTCAAGACAGCCTCTATTTTTCGTGGCATGGATTCCACAAGATGTTCAAAACGTTCCTTTGAGATTCTGTTCCAGGTTGACATGATTGCATCACACAATTTCTACAGACTTGTCAGCTGCACGTTCATGCTGTGAATCTCCGGTTCCACCACATCCCAAAGGTGTTCTATTGGATTCAGATCAGGTGACTGGGAAGGCCACTGAAGAACATTGAACTTGTTCATGAAACCAGTTTGAGATGACTTTTGCTTTGTGACGTGGTGCATTATCATGCTGGAAGTGACCATTAGAACATGGGTACATTGTGGCCATGAAGGGATGCACATGGTCAGCAACAACACTCAAATAGGCTGCGGCATTCAAGCAATGATTGATTGGGCCCAAAGAGTGCCAAGAAAACATTCCCCACACCATTACACCACCGCCATCAGCCTGGACTGTTGACACAAGGCAGGTTGGGTGCATGGATTCATGCTGTTGGCACAAATGCTGACCCTACCATCTGTATGCCTCAGCAGAAATTGAGATTCATCAGACCAGGCTACATTTTTCCAGTCTTCAACTGTCCAGTTTTGGTGAGCCACTGATCACACTTTCCCTGATCACATGTGAACATTAACTGAACCTCCTCAAGATAATTGCATGAAAAGTAGGTGCATAGATGTTCGTAATAAATTACTCAGCGAGTGCGTTTTGTAATTAAGCAAAAAAGAAATATATAATAATAATAATAATAATAATTATTATTATTATTATTATTATTATGAGTAGTAGTAGTAGTAGTAGTAGTATGAGTATTAGTAGTGGTATTAGTTTAATTATTTTTATGTTTTTATTAATATTAGAAAAATACGTAGGGAACTATAATAATAATCAGTTAAGTTAAATTAAGTTATAACAATATAATTTAAATCTATATCGATATAACTGGAAGTATATATTATTAAAATCCCCTTTGAACATTGTGTATTTTATTATTATTGGTCATCGCCAACAGTTTCTTCAATGAAATAACCGCTTAAGTGTGTCTTTAGTGTCTCCTGTCAGGGCCTGAAATGGCTGCGTGTGGTTGTGATGGCTGCCTGTAAGAGAAGCGCAGAATCAAACAGCTTGTTAACAGACTGAGGAAGCTGGAAGGCAGGCCCGGTCTCTGAAACACATCTCTTCGTTTTCTCATTTGCATTTCTCACCTCTCCTACAAATCGGGCTGGAGAATATCACCAGTGTAAATGTGGCAGACCGGTCCAACAGCTAAAGCAAGTCATCATTTAATGGTGAAAAAATGTAATCGTTTCTTATGTGTGCATCAAGAGATACCGGGAACAACTGCATTATTTGTTCAATATGTTAAATGAATTTGACACTGACACACATATGCACATATATACACACTCACAGGCGCACGTGTACACACACACACACACACACACACACCTGCACACGCACACACGCAGGCAAATCACACAATGTACTGACACATACACAGGCATGTACACACCCAAACTCACACAAACACACACACACACATACTGTACTGACCCACACACACACGCACACACAACAAGCACATAGTGTACTGACACACACAAGCACATTCTGTACTGACACACACACTAACACACACACACACACACACATTCTGCACTGACATACACACACACGCAAACACACATACTGTGCTGACATACATACACACACACACACACACTGTACTGACACACACACTAACACACACACAAACTGCACTGACATACACACACACAGAAACACACATACTGTGCTGACATACACACACACACACACACACACACGCACACACACACGCACACACACACACAGTACAGTATTTAGTGAACACTCCAGGGCTGGAGGCAGGGGGTCGGTGTGGGGTGGGTTCGACACAGGAAGTGTTTAAGGACGGGCCTGAGAACAGCTGCTGTGGCTGTAATGTAAAATAGGAAAGCAATTAGGAGTGTCACAATCACGAGTCATCACCATCCATTAGGCACTCCGCAGTGCGAAGAGAGGGCGGAACGCTACCATGTCCAGAGACAGCCCAGATACACGCCCCAAAGAGGGCCCAGAGACACACCCAGAGACACCCCAGAGACAGCCCAGAGACACACCCAGAGACACCCAAGAGACAGCCCAGAGACACACCCAGAGACAGCCCAGAGACACCCCCAGAGACACACCCAGAGACACCCCCAGAGACACACTCAGAGGCACGCCCCAGAGACACACTCAGAGACACACCCAGAGACACCCCAGAGACACACCCAGAGGCAGCCCAGAGACACACCCCAGAGACACACCCCAGAGACACGCCCCAGAGACACACCCAGAGACAGCCCAGAGGCACACCCCAGAGACACACCCCAGAGACACGCCCCAGAGACACACCCAGAGACAGCCCAGAGACACACCCCAGAGACACGCCCCAGAGACACACCCCAGTGATAGCCCAGAGACACACCCAGAGACACACCCAGAGACAGCCCAGAGACACGCCCCAGAGACAGCCCAGAGACACACCCCAGAGACACACCCCAGAGACACGCCCCAGAGACACACCCAGAGACAGCCCAGAGACACACCCCAGAGACACACCCCAGAGACACGCCCCAGAGACACACCCCAGAGACACACCCAGAGACACCCCAGAGACACACCCAGAGGCAGTCCAGAGACACACCCAGAGACACACCCCAGAGACACACCCAGAGACACCCCAGAGACACCCCAGAGACACCCCAGAGACACACCCAGAGGCAGTCCAGAGACACACCCAGAGACACACCCCAGAGACACCCAAGAGACACACCCAGAGACACACCCCAGTGATAGCCCAGAGACACATCCCAGAGACACGCCCCAGAGACACGCCCCAGAGACACACCCAGAGACAGCCCAGAGACACACCCAGAGACACACCCAGAGACACCCCCAGAGACACACTCAGAGGCACGCCCCAGAGACACACTCAGAGACACGCCCCAGAGACACACCCCAGTGATAGCCCAGAGACACACCCAGAGACACACCCAGAGACAGCCCAGAGACACGCCCCAGAGACAGCCCAGAGACACACCCAGAGACAGCCCAGAGACACCCCAGAGACACCCCAGAGACACACCCAGAGACAGCCCAGAGACACACCCAGAGACACCCCAGAGACAGCCCAGAGACACACCCAGAGACAGCCCAGAGACACGCCCCAGAGACACACCCAGAGACACGCCCCAGAGACACACCCCAGTGATAGCCCAGAGACACCCCAGAGACACACCCAGAGACAGCCCAGAGACACACCCAGAGACAGCCCAGAGACACACCCCAGTGATAGCCCAGAGACACACCCAGAGACACCCCCAGAGACACACTCAGAGGCACGCCCCAGAGACACACCCCAGAGACACACCCAGAGACACACCCAGAGACACACCCCAGTGATAGCCCAGAGACACACCCAGAGACACACCCAGAGACACACCCCAGTGATAGCCCAGAGACACACCCAGAGACACACTCAGAGACACCCCAGAGGCACGCCCCAGAGACACACCCTAGTGATAGCCCAGAGACACACCCAGAGACAGGGCAGAGACACGCCCCAGACACACGCCCCAGACACACGCCCCAGAGCTGTGCAGAGCAATGTCCCCGCTGGCTATTGCGATAGCGATCTGGATTATGGGCCTACAGGGTGTGGCTGGTGTTTGTTCACACCTTAATATCAGCAACCGATTCAGATCCGAGAAACCAGGTGAGGTGAGTTAACTGTCTCACAACAAAAACCAGCACACCCTGCCACTCTCCAGGATAGCATACAACAGGTAACTTAGCACCTTGACCCACCACCACAGGGACAGCCAGATAAAATTATAGCTGATGAACCGGCACATATGTCGAACTGCTCAAGACTATGGCCTAGTCTGAACATTCTAATGCCGATATAACAATCACTACATGTAACTGAAAGCAATGGAGTTCTAGAACACTGATTTAGAATGAAAAAATTAAATTTAAAAAACATTTCAAAAGACCCACACTACTCTTTGAAGGGCTGAGAAACAGATCTATTATATTTGAGCACCACAAGCAGCTGAAGTGAGGGTCCTTCCTTTAAGCTTTGACTTTAGTTTACCGTGGGACTTTATTGTGTTTGCTTTTTCGGTACAGTGTTCTCAGGTAGATTTTAAGGGGCCCGACAGCTAAGCCGTCAGCTGCCCGTGCACTGAGCACGCTCAGAACCAAAGTGGAGGACGACCTGGAGATGAATCACTGTGACACACCAGCACAGTTTCTTTTTTCAGGATCGTGCCGCAATCTCCTTTCCGGAATAAGCCAGGCTCCGGAGCGGTGCCTCACAATGGAAGAACCTGCTATGAACAGAATTCTCCGGCAAAGATGGCGAGAGGGCAGCAAAGAAGCCGAGATTGTAGACCGAAAGGGGAACTGCCTTGCAGTGTGTGTTTATGAACAGGATAAGCAGTGTGCCCTCTTCTTTTATAAGATATCCTCATCCTCTACTTTTCCAGGTGTGCAGCCTTCAAAAGGTGTAATGAAATATTTGGCACCCCTGATAACAGTGGCACGTTTCGCTGATTCATTGGTGTTGACATATATGAAAAGCACCATTCAGTATAAATAGTGAACATCGTTATGGCACTACTGAGGTAAAATCAGAAATGTTTGTTTGCTTCTAAATATTTTCCTTATCCAAAGCAGATGTACACATAACATGTCATGTGGCCATATTGAGGAATTCTTTCTTTTATGCAAACACACCAATATAAACTGTTCTCAAGTAGCGAATAACCCCAGCACTGTGTACCTCCCTCACAACACAAAGTTTCGAGGAATGATGCACTGTGGTGAAGGCTTCTGATGCGATGCATTGATGGGCTAGCATGTATAGCCTGCCTACAGTGATTAGTGAGCCTCTCTGATATGCCCCCACTTCTCCCCCATTGACCTGCCATTACATTACATTACATTACATTACGTGGCATTTAGCAGAAGTGGACCTGAGAGGACAGTACGGTTCCGAGTCCTAGTGTAAACATACAGAAATTCAGAACCCTTGAAGAGTACAGCTCCTGCAATCAACGGGCCAGCACAGCACCATGCATCACAAAACGTGACCTGTGCAGCCAATCAAACGCAAGCAATTTCAGGCCACCTTGCCCATTGGCTGCCACAGTTTGTACAGTTCAACCACTCAGTAACCACCAGCCAAAATGCGATGAACTCTCATATCACTAATTTGTGATTCAAATGTTCTTAGTTGAACATTCTATTGCTGATGTCACAATCACGACTGGTAACTGTTTATTACATTACATTATTGGCATTTGGCAGACTCTCTTATCCAGAGCGACGTACAGTTGATTAGACTAAGCAGGAGACAATCCTCCCCTGGAGCAATGCAGGGTTAAGGGCCTTGCTCAAGGGCCCAACAAATCTGTGTACATCTTATTGTGGCTACACCGGGATTAGAACCATCAACCTTGTGTGTCCCAGTCATTTACCTTAACCACTACACTACAGGCCGCCCACTGAAAGCAAGTTCTAGAACACCGACTGTGAATTTTGAAAAAGGTTTCAACAAATTCCTCTTTTGTTTGTTAAAAGTATTTTCTACGCTGTGGGACAGCGACATTTGAGATAGGAAGAGTATCAGACAGACAGCTCATTCCCAACTGGAAATCTAAAGTACTGACATTTTTTTCTGACATTACACCTAGCCGGAACTACCTGGGTCTTTACACTAGCCATGAAAGAAGGTCTTTCTCCCCATCCCTTTGATCTCTTCATAGTGGCGTCATACTATATGTGTATTTATCAACTCATGTTTTCATCTTCAGATTAAAATGAACTAATTTAACAAATTGTTAAATTAAAAGCAGGTGCTATAGACCAGAATTTGTGAGCAAACAGAGAGGAGAGGAGGAAATTCATTATTAAAGGCCTGTGGATTTAATGACTTTTTGCAGAACTTTTAAAATGCCAAAATGTCAAAGGTTTCTCCTGCGGGTGATGTTACTTGTGTCACTTCTGTCCACTGAGAGGCCTGTTTAAGTTCATTCAGTGCACCCAAGGCTGAAATCAATGGTCATCTGTGGAGTGTGTGTGTCTGTATTCTCATTGTAAATAACATTATGAAATATATTCATATATAATTACAACCTAAATATCATGAGCTGAGAATTATAAGGTCCTAATTGACATTTTTGACAAAAATAAATGAGTGTCATGAATATGGTGTTTATAGGGCACTAAATACACATGTGAAGTTTTATACAAAATACTGTTTAAAAGTATGATACAAATTGGGGTGGCGCAGCCTGTAGAGCACTGACCGCATGCTCATTGCGAGCCGCGACGTCGGCGGTTCAAATCCAACCGTCCGACCGTCTGACATTTGTCGCATGTCTTCCCCTCTCTCTCGCTCCCGTTCTTCCTGTCTCTCTATACTATATACTGTCCAATAAAGCTGAAAAAGGCCTAAAAAATATCTTCAAAAAAAAAGTATGATACAAATGTAAAATTTAATTAAAGTTTCTGCTTGGAACCGATTCACTTCGGAATCTTTGAAGCTCAAAACTACTCAGAACCTTCTTACGATATCCATGAGAAAGTTTCTGTTGTTTATTTGTTTGTTTTTGTGTATGCACATAATCTATGCTTAACAAAAAATGTAACATATTCTTTACAATCACACAGCACATAGATGTCTGGGGAAAAAAAGTGACATTCCCGTGTTGTGTTGCTTTGCCGTTGGGAGGTTTTGGGAAAGGTTAGCGCGCCCGTGCTAATTGTTTAACGCTTTTAACTGGAATTAAACTCTTCACCTGCTGGCGACAGTGATGAATTCAGCCCGCTCCTCCTGCGATGCCCTGGCCCCCCTCCTCACGCAGAGTTCAGGAGGTGCAGCTGGCCGGTCCCCCCCTTCCCCGAGAGCGCGAGATGGCCGCCGCGCCCCCCCCAGCCCCCCCCCCCCCCCCCGGCACCCCCCCTCACGCGCGCAGCGCTGCAATTTGTCACCCCGTGCCAGGGCCAATTAAACCTGAGAGTGTGAGACACTGCAGCTTCAGCTAACGCTGCCCCGGGACCTGGGGACCTGACCGCATCCACTCTCTTCCTGTTTCCTCCCTCTGTCCCCCTCTCTCCCTGTCTCTCTCCCTCCCTCTTTTCCTCTCTCTCTGTCTCTCCCTGTCTCTCTCCCTCCCTCTTTTCCTCTCTCTCTGTCTCTCTCTCTCTCTGTCTCTCTCTCCCTCCCTCCCTCTCTCCCTCCCTCTTTTCCTCTCTCTCTGTCCCTCTCTCTCTCTGTCTCTCTCTCTCTCCCTGTCTCTCTCCCTCCTTCTTTTCCTCTCTCTCCCTCTCTCTCTCCCTCTCACTTTCTCTCTCTCCCTCCCTCTCTCTTTTCCTCTATTTCCTCTCCCTCCCTCTCTCTCTACTTCCCTCCTTACCTCTCCCTATCTCTCATCTCTCTCCCTTCTCTCTCTCTCTCTCTCTCTCTCTCTCTCTCTCTCTCTCTCTCTCCCACCCCCGGTGTCTCTCAGGCTGAGAGTGGCTGAAAAGGCTTAGAGAAGTTCAGCCGGGGTTTAAGCTTTCAAAGGCCGGGCCCCGTAGATCAGACAGGACCGAGGGGCAGGGATAACACGGGGACTGGCAGGCTCAGGCCCCCGTCTGCTTCAGAGCCGCCAAGCCTGTAGAACGTCCATAATGGCGGGATTTAAAGATACTCAGAGCTACCCAAGCCTAACAATTTCACACAGGCCCAGAAACTCTCTCTCTCTCTCTCTCTCTCTCTCTCAAAATAAAAGAGTAAAAAATGGATAGGGAGAATAAGAAAAGGGAGAAAGTAATACATTGTTAGCAAGTCTCTTTCGACACTGGGCTGGGTTTAGGGTCGTGTCAAGCCGAGATTATTAGAGGATTTTACATCTATAAACCTGCCCTGCTTCTAATTTAACTGTACCTTCAGGGACTTTAAAGCACAGGGAATGTGAGAAACAGATGTGCCCTCATACAGAGGAAACGGCTCCAACACCGTCACCTATATAAATGAGGACAAAGCAGCTGTGTGTGTGTGTGTGTCTGTGTGTGTGTGTGCGCCTGTGTGTGTGTGTGTGTGTGTGTGCATGTCTGTGTGTGTCTGTGTGTGTGCATATGTATGCCTGTGTATGTGTGTGTGAGGGTGTCTGCGTGTGTGTGTGTGTGTTTGGGAAAAGGGAAAACACAACCTGGTTAGTGACACTTGGTAGCTACATGGTATTGTGAACTCTGAACAAAAAAAAAATATATATTTTGTTCATTCTACAAGGATTCTTTGTTTCCTCAATGTTCATTTGCATTTTAATGCAGTTTAGTGCATTTCAGTGAACTTTTCCTCCACTCTATAATAAGTGGTCTGATATCGTGTATTTACATATGCATATTGCCATTTTAATTGGGCGCATCTGAACGGTTTTAGCCGCTCCTGTAATTATTGTCCTTTTCTTCTTCCTCACGTAGGGAAGCAGGAGACGCTGTATCCGCTGGTAATTACTGTCAGGGCCGTTATTCTGCTCTTATCTACTGTAGATGCCCTACTTATTGATTAGGAGCCATTGCTGATAAAGGAGGTTGAACTTCCCAGGGCTATCGACTGACGGCTAGGCTAAGGGAGGGAGACAATAACATATAACAGCGGCGGTTGCCCTGTTATACACCAGGGCAGGGCAGGGGAGGGGAGGCGAGGGGGGGCGGGGGTGAGGGAGTTAACCTGTATTTTTCCTTGAGTAGACGCAGTAAAATCAACTGTGGGGAAAGTTCAGGTTCAGGTTTCTAGGTTTAAACCAGAGTGAAAAATCTCCAGGACTCTGATAAAGACAGTAAAATGTATTTTTCCTGGAGTAGACTCAATAAAATTAACTGTGGGGAAAGTTCAGGTTTTTCAACATCTCAATTTAGGTGCAAACCATAGTGAGCAATCCTCAGGGATCCAGTGGCTCAGGCCACACGGTACACACCACGCGCCTCGCTGTGAATCCCTGGAAAAAGGGCCCGCAGTGGTCCAGGAGCGGGCGGACCCCAGGCCCGGAGTGATGATCCCTAGGCCCGGAGTGACAGTCCCCAGGCCCGGAGTGACGATCCCCAGGCCCGGAGTGACGATCCCCAGGCCCGGAGTGACGATCCCCAGGCCCGGAGTGACGATCCCCAGGCCCGGAGTGCCGATCCCCAGGCCCGGAGCGCCGATCCCCAGGCCCGGAGTGACGATCCCCAGGCCCGGAGCGACGATCCCCAGGCCCGGAGCGACGATCCCCAGGCCCGGAGCGGCGATCCCCAGGCCCGGAGTGACGATCCCCAGGCCCGGAGTGACGATCCCCAGGCCCAGAGCGACGATCCCCAGGCCCGGAGCGACGTTCCCCAGGCCCGGAGCGACGATCCCCAGGCCCGGAGTGACGATCCCCAGGCCCGGAGCGACGATCCCCAGGCCCGGAGCGACGATCCCCAGGCCCGGAGCGGCGATCCCCAGGCCCGGAGTGACGATCCCCAGGCCCGGAGTGACGATCCCCAGGCCCAGAGCGACGATCCCCAGGCCCGGAGCGACGTTCCCCAGGCCCGGAGCGACGATCCCCAGGCCCGGAGTGACGATCCCCAGGCCCAGAGCGCCGATCCCCAGGCCCGGAGTGACAGTCCCCAGGCCCGGAGTGACGATCCCCAGGCCCGGAGCGACGATCCCCAGGCCCGGAGCGACGATCCCCAGGCCCGGAGCGACGATCCCCAGGCCCGGAGCGACGATCCCCAGGCCCGGAGTGCCGATCCCCAGGCCCGGAGTGCCGATCACCAGGCCCGGAGTGACGATCCCCAGGCCCGGAGTGACGATCACCAGGCCCGGAGTGACGATCCCCAGGCCCTGAGTGACGATCCCCAGGCCCACAGTGGCAGTCCCCAGGCCCGCAGCAGTAACCTGAGAGAGACACCCGGCTCAGGCAGCAGCTTGCGTGTATCGCAGCACACACAGTTCATGAGTTTATTGTGTATCACTGAGGCTGTTTGACTTGGACTGCAGCATCACACCCGCCTCTGCTCCCCTGCCAGCTGGACCTGCGAGTGGCCACTCAGCCCAGTTCTGTAAGAGGCACACACACACACACACACACACACACACACACTCACACACACACACACACACACACACACTCACACACACACACACACACACACACACACTCACACACTCACACACACACACACACACACACTCACACACACACACACACACACACACACACACACTCACACTCACACACACACTCACACACACACTCTCACACTCTCTCACACACACACACACACTCACACACACACACACACTCACACACACACACTCTCACACACTCACACACACTCTCACACACACTCTCTCACACACACACACACACACACTCTCACACACGCATATACACACACACTCTCACACACGCATATACACACACACTCTCTCACACACACACTCTCACACACGCATATACACACACACACTCTCACGCACACGCACAATCACACACTTTCATACACTCACACATATACACACACACGCAGGCACATACACACACTCTCTCACACATACACACACACACACTCTCTCTCACACACACACACACACACATAAGCACACACACATACACACATAAGCACACACACATACACACTCTCACACACACAAGCACACACACACACAGAGCCACGGACTCACACATGCACGCGTTTGCACACGCCCCCGTGCAACACTCCTCACCCCCAGTGATTGACAGCTCATCCGAAGTGCCCTACACCCGGCTCACAGACAGTAGAGGTAAATAACAACACCCAACAAAATCCCAAATTACATTCCAAAGAACGGAAAAAAAAAAAAACAGGCATGTAAAAAAGACGTTAAAAAACCAGATGACAGAAGCCCCTCAGGTTATTAACCTGGAGATTACAAACAGCATCAAGCTGTTTTCACCGCTCAGCGTGCAGAATCAGCCAAGCTGGCAGCTGGGGCAGCCACCCACCGCGGGCCCAGCCCAAACGCCCCAGCGCAACATCAGCGCCGGGACTTGAACCCGTGCCCACCCGTAAGTGATGGGGCCGGGATAGAGGGGATCCTCACCTTTACCCCGCCCCCCCCCCCCCCCCCCCCCCGGCGGGGGTCCCCCGTCCAGGGGCCCCGCCTGCCCCCCCGCCCGCCCGCCCTGGCACGGGGCAGCTCGGGGTCCCCCCCGGCCCAGCGGGGGGCCTGACACGGCCTGGCCTGCCTGCCAGAGGCCCAGCCAAGTCCGGCCACCCTGGGACCCATCACTGGCAGAGACGGGCTGTTAAATACTTGGCACCGCGGTCCCGGGGCCAGCTCAGGAGAAACCATTGTCTGCAAAAGCTAAAAAAAAAAAAAAAAAGAAAACAATTACCACCGTAGCTTTTTTTCTTTTCCTTTTCAGGGACAGGCTAATTTGGCAGTTAAACGTCCAGAAAAATGTGTCCTAATGTCTCTGCTGATTTCTCCCTTTTAACTTAACGTGAAGCTTTGTAAATAAGCAACAATTAGGCCTGAAAGGAAACCATAATTGGGTGCAGCGATAAGCCTGAAAATAAAGATAAAATTGAACAAATACCGGCATGCACACAAGTGCTTTTAAATGAGATGAAAACGGATGAAGCTCTCTCTCTCTCTCTCTCTCTCTCTCCCTCTCTCTCTCAGTGATATACGTACACTCAGTGCCCACTTTATTAGGTTTTCATTATTTTTTAACTTATTCTCCTGTAGTCTATCCACTTCAAGGTTCGACTTGTTGTGTACTCAGAGATGGCTTTTCTTACCCTTCTCTGTAAACTCTAGAGACTGTTGTGCCTGAAACGCCACCTTGACCACATTTACTCCCCATTCCGATGTTTTGTCTGAGCAACAACTTAATCTCTTGACCATGCCAGCGTGCTTTTATGAACTGATTTGCTGCCATGTGATTGACGGATTCAATATTTGCATTAATGAGTTAGCGTCTACTTAATAAAGTGGTCACTGAGCATATATTGTATATGATGGTGAATGTGCAGGAATATATTCTGACAGAGGAATGATCCGTTACTTTACCGTCTTTATGTGTTTTTAGTTTTATCTGTTCTGATAAAAGTTAATGTTTCAGGCTTCATTCTCCCTGCTGGCAGAAGTAGTCTCTCCGTTGGGCTGCTAGTGCCAGGCGTTGAGCGACAGAGACCGGGGCCTCGACCGCACATAACGACCGCTGGCAGAGGACGTGTGTAATTTAACCTCTCGCGTGAGAAGGCCTCCGTGCAGGGCTCAGCTTGCACACATGTGTGTGTGTGCGTGTGTGTGTGAGTGTGTGTGTGTGTGTGTGTGTGCGTGTGTGTGTGTGTGTGTGTGCGTGTGTGTGTGAGTGTGTGTGTGTGTGTGTGTGTGAGTGTGAGTGTGTGAGTGTGTGTGTGTGTGTGTGAGTGTGTGTGTGAGTGTGTGCGTGTGTGTGAGTGTGTGTGTGAGTGTGAGTGTGTGTGTGAGTGTGTGTGTGAGTGTGTGTGTGAGTGTGAGTGTGAGTGTGTGAGTGTGTGTGTGTGTGAGAGTGTGTGTGTGTGTGTGTGTGCGTGTGTGTGTGTGTGCTTGTGTGTGAGTGTGTGTGTGTGTGAGTGTGTGTGCGTGTGTGTGTGTGTGTGTGTGTGTGTGTGGTGTTTTTTTACACACGTCTGAACGCCCGGTAATTGTTGGCTCAACCCCAGATGCTCCTTCCGTCTCCAGAAGCAATAAAATCTGGATTTCCCTGCTCTGTAAGCCGCCACCTCAGCCTCATTGATGGGTGAATTAGAGGCCCATTCACTCCGTTCAGGTGCGGCTTTTTAAAGAGAGCTCCTTCAGACCGTCACAAAATGGTGAGCGGGAGGGTCTGTATACAAGTAGCAAAAAATGAAGGTTCCCTGTAATTATAAAAACAGGCAGTTTTGCATTTACAGCCGTTTTATTTTCATTGTTTGAGTTTCCCTCGCCCACATCATGTTCTCCATTATCCGGTGTTCATTAAAAGGACAAAAGCGTCCTGATTCCTTGTCCTCCGTCATTTCAGCGTTGTTTCTCCGATGCCAACCAATCGCCTTCCTGCTCCCCAGCTCCCTCCCCTCCCCCACCGGCACCAAAAAAAACGCTCCCCATGCCACCACTATCCCCCTCCTCCCCCCCGAAAATTCCATCCCTGTTCTTGTCCCAGAGCCATTGTCCCCTTCCGCTGGAGAAAGCCGCCCCCCCCCCCCCCCCCCGCCCCCCCTTGCCCTGTGCCGTGTCAGAATTAAGGAGCAAACAAAGGTCCCAAATTCCCCTACTTGCATTAATCATTCAAATGATGTATTGACATTCTTCTGACTCCAGCCTCCAAATTAACACCTCCAGGTTCAGGGGAATAGAAATTACCGGAATTATCTGGCACTCGCAGATGTCCTGGCGCGCGGGCCCCTCTCCCTGATTCGATATGCCCCGGGAACCGCCACCGTGCAGAAAAACGGCTAATGGTCAAACAAAACAAAAAAAATTATAATCTGATGACTGGGGCTGCTGATAGACTAAGCATTTTCAGATGTGGTGGGACGGCAGGGTTGGAATATCTTAGATTTCTGTGTCACCATCACTTGTTTCTTCTTTTTTAAGTTTCCGTTGATTTAAACTGGGTACCCTGCCGTGAAATCCAACCATGTCAGCTTGATCTGCTTGAAAATTGAGCTGGTCATAATCTGGTCTAGCTGTGTATGGGCTGGTCAACCAGCATGGCCAAGTTCCTCTACCTGGGTATGAGCTGGTCAACCAGATAGTGCTGGAAGCTGTGTTGAATCAGCTACCGGCTGTTTCAAAAGATACCTTGAGCTGGTCAACCAGCTAAATCATGTTGAGCTGGGAGCTGGTCTGAACTGGTCAACCAGCTAAATCATGTTGAGCTGGGAGCTGGTCTGAACTGGTCAACCAGCTAAACCATGTCGAGCTGGGAGCTGGTCTGAACTGGTCAACCAGCTAAACCATGTTGAGCTGGGAGCTGGTCTGAACTGGTCAACCTGCTAAACCATGTCGAGCTGGGAGCTGGTCTGAACTGGTCAACCAGCTAAACCATGTTGAGCTGGGAGCTGGTCTGAACTGGTTAACCAGCTAGCAGCTAAAACTTGTCGAGCTGGGAGCTGGTCTGACCTTTCAACCAGCTGTTTCAAAACCTGGCTTGAGCTGTTTTTTTCATACTGGAAAAAAGTGCTTATAGACGTTTTTGGGTGCAGGGAAGGGCCTTTGCATGTGTGTCAGAGATGACACATTACTGCAGGTTATGAAATCAGGGGCTCTTTCCGTGCATCTCTCTCTCTGGTCCTGATCCCGGCAGCCATTTTAAAAACATATAACACCACCCACCCACCAGTCCCAAACGCTGCCTTATAAGGTTCTGAAGCGGCCCGGCAGAATTGGATTTATAAGGGTAAGCGTGGATAAGTTATGCTCCCTCAGATCTAGACCTGGGCCAGGGGCGGAAAGAGAGCCCAATTGATACATATCAGAGCTCAGGAAGAAACTAGACTGATGGCCCCCTTCTCCCTCCTCCGTGTAGATCTAAAGCGGTATAAACACGAAACATTCCTTTTTTCTGAATTTTTCATCCATTCTTTCTGTTTAATGGTTTGATTTGGGGAGCTGGCTCGCGCTCAAAGAGTTCGGGACTGAGCCCAGGAACTTCTTTCACATTTTTCACGATGTGTATCACCCCCCTCCGTTTTCCAGATCCATTTTCCATCCATATCAAAACCCATTTTTTCCTAGCCTAAATATGAACAGATTTCAGCCCTTCCATGTACAGTACAGCGCAGTGCCACCTTCCTGATCTTCAATGGGTTGTGTTTGGTTTCCATACAGTGATTTTAAATGATGGCATGGACATCATTGCTATTAAATGCAATATTTTGCATGTTTTGTGACAGTGTGTGAGGGATCTGATAATGAGCTTTCTTGAATCCCTTTCAAGAAAAGCAAAACCACAGACCCTTTCTTTTCTGGAGTCTACAGCCTCTCTCTCTCTCTCTCTCTCTCTCTCTCTCTCTCTCGGTAAAGGCATCCGCTCGTGAAATGTGATGGAAATAAATGTCAGTCGGAGAAAAATGAAAAGAAAGTGTCCTAAACACAGCCCAGGCAGGTTGTAAAGGACTTTCTTTGACACGTAAAGTCAGCCACTGTTTCTCTCAACCGCCATTCACGTTATCACCACAACTCACAATACAGTCGTCTCTTCTGCTTCTGCACTCAAATGTAAAAAGATAAAAAATACATGTATAAAAAGAAAAAGACAGAACACTGGTTCTTGTGGCCGCGTTAGATTACAGAATGTTTTTTTTCTTTCTTACCCCATTGGCTGTTGGAAGTCCTTCGCGGCTGATGAAAAAGTAATAAGAATCTGGAGTCGAGTTTTTATATCTACTGGCCACTGTGAAAGAGCTCACAAGAGCAATTACCAGCACACATAGAGTCAGAGCTACCGCAGTGCAAGGCACTAAACCCAGGCACCAGCTCCTCATGCAGAGATGAAGAATCATAACAACCTTGCAAGATTAGTGGCAATGATGGCACAGCTGGAATAGTGAGGTGCACTTCAGGATAATAATAATAACCATATTATTATTAAGATTATTTATAATAATAATCATACTACTACTACTACTACTACTACTAATAATAATAATAATCATAATTATAATAATAATAATAATTATTATTATTACTATGAATAAATATCAGTCATGGTAAAATTATGCATAACAGAAAAATGTGCAAATGCATGCAAAGAGCTCTTTGAACAAAGCGCAATGTTAAAGACGGACGCCATTCACAGTCTTAATAAAAGGTGTAAGACGTACAAATGGATTGTGTTTTTTATTATTTTAATTTTTTTTTTGTACATGCGGTGCATTTTCTGATGCAAATCTGTTCTTGGAAAAGCAAGAATTCCATCAGACGGCAGATGAAATGGTGTCTCTGGTTCTGAGGGTGAAGATGAATAAATGATGCGTTTGAGAGCCAGCGAGCGCTCTTAGTGCCTCTCTGCGGAGCTCCGGAGCGTCCCGGGGCGGTGATCGGACCTGGAGGGGGGAACGCAGCGATCAAACAGACACGGTGCGGAGCAACGCTACGCTCCCCGGCGTTTGTGGGGGGAGAGCACGGGGCCCCAAAATCGGGTTGGGCCTTTCCCTGTTCACAAACCGCCTCTGGCCCATACTCGAAAAATGCCGAAAAACATACAAGTGCTACATAAAATCGTACCCCTAGCCAGCAGTATGTAATCAATTTGTACCTTTGTAGCTTGGATAGCGTACTCATTTGTACCCAAAGAGAACATCGCTGTAATTTCAGGGTAAATTTGGGAAATTTCAGATCCCTGAAGAACACGAGTGTACCTCCGCTGTCACTTTATTTCTGAGAGCCAGGCTCAGTCCTGGCCCCTGTTTAGTGCACTCTGCTGTCAGAGCGGACGAACAGCAGAGGATTCTGGGAAGGAGGAGTAAGTGATGAAGTGCTTTTTGCATCCACGGGCGTGTTTTTCGCCTCCTGTCCCTCAGAGGGGCCCCCCCCCCCCCTCCATCGGCCCTCGACCAGGGGGCCGCGACTGTCGCTTTAAGGCGGGCGGGTCTTGAGGCGACGTCAGCTCGTTCGACGCCTCGACGTTCCCCCCCCCCGGGCACCTTCGAGGGGACTCCGAGGGGAACGGGGTATCTGCATGGCGCATTCCGGGCACGGCGTTTCTTTATTGTTTTTAATCAGAGGCGGATGTCAACAGAACGAACGACGCGACGGCGAGGGAGCCGGAGATTTTATCACGCCGGGGACGTGCGCCGTCCTCTGCCCACCCCCCCCATCCCCGCCCGCCCTGTCGGCGGCCATCTTGGGAGAGGGAGGGCTCCTCCTCGAAAAAAGGTGGTAATCAACGGAGGGGCCTCCATATGGCAGGGATCAAAGGTGTCACATGGTGACTGCTTCTGTTTCATTGCCAGCCAGCGCTGTTAATTGGACAACAAGATCAGAGGCAATATTAAAATCCAATTAAATTGATACGAACAGATTGCCAAGCGATGTACACTAATGTATAATTGAGTATCAAGCAAATGCGACTGGCTGTCTGCGACTGCTGAATAAATGATGCTCCCGCAGAGGACAGAGACAAGTTTGCACATTAGCGGCGCGACTCCGGGCTCTCGTCTGCTACTTTCCGAACGGCCTTTTATTTTTTTGCTTTTTTCACCCGCCGTTGCTCTTAAAGGACCTGCCAGTCTGCTTTAGCATTAGCTTTAGCATTAGCGTTAGCGTTAGCCGGCCGGTTTTTGCTTTTTCTGCTGGCCGGTGCTCTTAAAGGGCCTGCCAGTCTGCTTTAGCATTAGCTTTAGCACTAGCGTTAGTGTTAGCGGGCCGGTTTTTGCTTTTTCCGCCGACCGGTGCTCTTAAAGGGCCAGCCAGTCTGCTTTAGCATTAGCTTTAGCATTAGCGTTAGTGTTAGCGGGCCGGTTTTTGCTTTTTCCTGCCCTCCGGTGCCCTTAAAGGGACTGCCGGCCTGCTTTAGCTTTGGCGTTAGTGCGCGCGTTCGGGGCCGGGGAGCGCGGTTCCCACGAGCGGACGAAACGAGCGGTGCCATCGCTCATAGATGGGTTTTTAATTTCATCATAAAATGAAGCAATGCATCATTTCCGCAGCATAGTCAGAACGCGGGGGAAAACCGATGCGGTGGAATTAGGCGACGCGGCATTAACATGCGACACGTGTTCACGGGTAATCAGCATCACCTGCGTGAAACAGAACGCGTTTCACAAGATGAAAAGTACTGTCACAAGCTGATGTGTTCACTAACATGCTACGTTTTTTTGAACATAGATAAAGAAAACATATATACATACTGCAGTTTACTGGCAATTTTTATACAAACTACCGTTGCAAATTTTGTAGATTAAACATTTGCATTCCGCATGATTGTACATTTTGTTCAGTAACACATTTCAGTGAAGAAATGTCCAAGAATTTGCTTTCAAATTTTCATCTAAAGAGCTTAATTGCTTACATCTATAGTACATATCCAATGCATGTCTATTACATGTCTAATACATTACATATCTAATGCATCTGTCTAATCCGATCTTGGTTTGGTCGTTAATGAGAGCCACAGCACTCCAATCAGGGCTAGCTCTCCTGTAGTACTGCTGTACAGTCGGTGACTTCATTGGAGGATTCCCAGCATGCACCTGGGCGGGCGGCATCGCAATGAACTGAGAAGTGTAATAAGTGATTAATTAACTGAGGATAATAAAGTTAGGTAAATGATTATAAAATAATAAAAGTGCATTTAAAAAAGCCATCACTTCTTTACGTTTAGGGAAAGCTGAGAAGAGCTGAGAAGAGGCTCATTAGAGACGGTGGGGTTAGGCTGCGTGATCCTTCCAGCAGGCTGCCAGCTCCACACTCCTGGCAGGGCCCAGACATAAGGCCCCCGGCACAGGTGCTAACAAGGTCACCGTGCCTCCGAGCCATCTGGGCCCCCGTCGTTAGCCTAGCCTCTTTCACACTAGCTTCTGCTAACGCCTTCCACGTAAAAAAAAAAAAAAAAAAAAAAAAAAATAGTCAGACGTGGGTCTTGTTTCATAAGTGCTGTGCTAGGAAAGGGTAATGGAGATTTATTTTAAAAACATTTCGCATTTGAGCTCGTTTCAGCTATTTGTGGGTGTGTTTTCATCGCTGCTTGGATCTTTTGGCCAAACTCAACAGGCTGGGCTATAATCAAGGTGGCGTTCCTGGAGAAGACTGGGCAACTGGTCACGATCACTGGCCCTCTTTTATTCATTGTGTTTTATTATTATTGTTAATGGGGGAGGAGGTGTATGTAGTCCGGTGACTGGTAGTATTGTTATCTAATGGGGGAGGGGGTGTTTGTAGTCTGGGGACTGATAGCATTGTTTTGACTCGCCCGGATGCTTGGCCGAAGGCACCACAGACACAGGAAGTTGATGGAATCTCGTTTCTCTGCGCTTACTGGCACTCCAGCCCAGTGTGAGTGCATTCCATTCGTACAGTGTGTAAACCAGAGCCGAGCTGTCCTAGGCTGTGTGTCCGCATGCCTTGTAGATGTGAGGGGGGATTCCTGGCATACTAACAAAGGTGATCCTCATTCGGCTTTTCTTTTTTGCTGTTGCTTGTTCTGTGGGCCTTATACACTTGTTTTGTGGGCCTTACACAATTTTGCAGTGGTACACATATTTAGGAGAACACTTTTCATTGTTATTATTGATTTTTGTACGACAGGCAATCTTTGTGGTATTTCTTATTGTCATTTTTTTAAAGGAACCTGTTGTTATCAAATAATACAGCTCAGTTTTCTGCGGTGCAATTAGTCTGCAGGAAGAGTAGAGTGTTCTGCCGGTTGACAAGTGCCTAACAGACTCACTCAACGAAGTGGTAAGGTCAGGGTACAGATAAGATAATTAATATCCTGAACTGTGATTGGCTGTGATTGATTGATTGTCATGACATGTCAATCATTTGATTCAATCATTCCACTGGTTGATTGAGATGTTCCTTGAGGTAACTACGATTATTAACTCCTAATATCTCCTAATATATTCCGCACTGCTGCTTCGTACCCTGGCAAAATAATATAATACTCCTCCCCAGCTGTTTGAGAGTTGCTTTGTCAGGTCACAAGTTTCCCCTCTGTCTTCCCCCCCCCCCCCCGGTTTCTTCTACCCCTCCTTTTTCCCTCCCTCCCTCCCTCCCTCCGTCTCCCCCTCTCCTGCGGATTGGAACGGGCCCTGTCGTTATTTGGATATGTACGACAGATCCATATATCGCGGAGTTTAATTTGTTCGGGGAATATCGTTGTGCAAGCGCGGCTTATTGAATAACACCTGCGTGCCGCGTTTGCTTAATCGCGCATAAAGGAAGGGAGAAGCAGAGCAAGTCGCCGTCGCGTACACCAGCAGGAAAAAGGAAACAACCGGGTTTAACCCTATCAGAGCCAGTGAGCAGGAAAATCAGGCCATCGCACATGGGTCAAAGCACTGCTCAAGATGATTAATGGCTAATATTGAAATGAAGCGGGGGGCTGTTTTCTCTTTTTTACATCTGTTTCAATAGCGCACAAAGAGGGTAACTAAGCGCGGTCAGACCGTAATGGTGCAGGGGGAGATCTTGGCGCCGTGGGCCACTTTAGCCCCCGTTTGCATGTTTGTTTATTTGTTGTTGTTGTTTGTGTATATTTTCATTTATTTTTTAGCCGACACCGGTAACAAGGTTATGACCTGAGTCAAATTGCGAGCTGGGTTCGCTATATTTTACATGGAAAGGCTGTCCCACCCGCTAAATGCAAATTACAAATGAAAAATCTGGCTTTTGGTACAGAACCAAGATCCAGCGGACATGTCAGAAGAAAGACTCCATTTCTGGTGTGTATCAAATTCATGATTCGTGAACAGGAGAACTGTTGAGGGACGTGGTTTCCGTAAAAACCGAGTGCTCCACCCTGAAATGGCCAGCTACCAGCTGTTTCAAAACATATCTTGAGCTGGTGAAACCATGTTAAGTATGGAGCTGGTCTAAACTGGTCAACCAGCTAGCAGCTGTTTCAAAACCTAGCTTGAGCTGTTATTTTTCAGCACGGATGAGTTGTATGTTTGAGTTATGGTCAGACATGTCTTACTCTCTCATTTAGTAAATAACTCCATTCCGTGGTTTGATTACAGTGAATACTTAACACAACAGAAATCCCACGTAACGGATCTGATCCTCCATTTTTGTTTCCTTCTTTTCACTTATTTTAACTGTCGTGCTGTGGACGCACTATTTTAACGTGGTCGTCTGTTTCGGTTTTGGGCCATTCTGTGGTTTTCTGATTTCCTCAACAGTCCCTCTAAAGTGAAGGTAACTATGACTTATTAAAATGTTTAAGTTACATAGGAACTTACTCAAAGACTAATTCCAAGTGTAGTGCGGCCGGGTATTCCTGTTACAGTGCCATGATTTACAGCCCGATAACACATTCAGTCAGTCCCCCATCTCACCGTGTCTATGTTCAGTCTGCCTCAATTCACTCTCCTTACTTATTATTTTACCATGTGCCTGCAAGTGAATCTATAACTATTCATGAGGATAACAATTATATACTAATATAAGTGAATGCTGTCCTCACTAATAGCACAAAAACGAATCTGAACACTTCTGAATGACTGAATTTACTTCTCACGGTACATACTACCACACAACTAATGCTAGGTGTCTCCATCAACAGTCAACGTTACCATTTCTGAGTAACTTCTTACAGTTTGTCAAAAATTATTCCAGATATGGCTGTTTTATCACTTCCCTTGTCTAATTAAAGGATTTCTCTTTAATTAACCGAGGGAACAAGCTACCAGGATGCTTTGAGGAACTGGTTTGTGCGGCGTCGTTTCAAAGGGCTAATTATCAGAGTGCACAGACAGGTGCAGGGTAGTTTTTCGGCTCTCTGAAGTCGGCGCCGGGGGAGCGGATGACATGGCAAGGTTGGGACAAGGTGAGAAAGTCACCTTTGGCAAGAGTGAAGTTGAATCGTCTCTGTAAATGTAGCAGGCTAGCATGCCAGATAATCCATACAACCACTGCATTGAGCCCCACAAAATTCCTTCTTAATAGCAACCAGGCCAGAAATATTAACATACTGTAGTTGGGCCTGTATAGAACTGTGAGGAGGAAAACCGCCTAGGAGGGCTTTCACCGTTGGGTGAGGTGGTTCAGCCAAGGTTAATGGGTGGGCTGGGTTATTTATTTTGGTTATTTATTCAGGCTGTGGTACACCCTGGCCCAGCTGTGCAAATGTGGGAATTTCATTTGGTGATGAAGGACAAAAGTAAAGTGATTTTATTTTTGTGTGCAAAGTGCGCGAAAACTCAAATGAGACAGTTGAGAAATAGACGTGATGCGAAAGCAAATTGCTTTATTTCTCATTTGAACTGAATAAGCCGACAATACTTAGCCCTTGGTTGCAAGTTACACATGTTTTCATGTTTTTATTTTTGCTAAATTAGGCAAACTTGTGCTTTCGGGCAATGGCCAAGATATTAACTTCTCAGTGGTACTTAGCTAACACCTACATTAGTTCATGCAATTCATGCAACCTTATTGTAAAGTGTTACTGATCATTTCAATCATTTCAATGCAGCAGTTATTGGACCTTGTGATATAATCGTGTACTCCTCCACAACAGAAGATAACAAAAGATATCACTACGTTTTCCTCTTAGCATGCCTGCACTCTGCCTCTTCAAGGTATTTAACAGGAAATCCCTCTTAAAACACGGACCACCTGACACGCTCCTTCCAAACGTGCCATCACTCAGAGATACCCAATAAAATCAAAAGCAAAGCACTTTATTTGTCACTATCAATTAGGTTTCAGGTGATGGATAAATTTAGCGCTAGGTAGCGAGCTGAGGGTATTTGAATGAGTGGCGCTGTGTTGACACTGCAGTGCCAAGTGCTGCTAATAGTGATTACTTCCACATGAGTCACCGGGCCTGAGTGCCTAACGACAAGGGAGGGGCTTTAAGTGTGCTGTGTTGTGACGGCAACCCTCCAAAGATGGATTTGAACTGGAGCCAGTGGTCACTCCGTGAGCACACTGCATGCCAGAGTCCTGCAGTAATGAAGAGATGAGCACACAGAGAACACACACACACACGCACACACACACACACACACACACACAGAGACACGTACACACACACACACACACACACACACACAGAGACACGTACACACACACACATACACACACACACAGACATGTACACACACACACACACACGTACACACATACACATACACACACACAGAGAACACACAGGCATGCACACACACACACACACACACGCACAGACACGTACACACACACACACACACATACACACACACACAGAAAACACACACGCACAGACACGTACACACACACGTACACACACACACAGAGACACGTACACACACACACATACACATACACAGAGAACACACACACGCACACACACACAGACACACACACACACACACATACACACACACACAGAGAACACACAGGCACGCACACACACACACACACACACACGCACACACACACACACACACACACACACATACACACACACACGCACACACACACACACACACACACACAGACACGTACACACACACACATACACACACAGAGAACACACAGGCATGCACACACACACACATACACACACACGCACAGACACGTACACACACACACACACGCACACAGACACGTGCACACACACACACACACAGAGAACACACACACGCACAGACACGCACACACACGCACACACACGCACACACACACACAACAGACATACACTCTCACTCACATACACGCACACACACCCACACACGCATGCACGCACACACTCACACACAACACACACACACACTCACACTTACATACGGACAACACACACATGCACAGGCACACACACACTCATACACATAATCACTCACACGCACACACAAACGCAACACACGCATACACACAAACACACACACAACACACACATAAACACATCAAAATACATTCAATCAATCAATCAATCTATCAATGGAGCCAGCATCCATTCGAAGCAAATACGTTCACATCTCTCAACACTCTCTCCTCCGTGTCCTCGCTCCCCCGCCCTCTGCGCCCGGCCGCTGACGCGTCCGAGAGGGCGCGGTGTGACGAACGCGCGAACCTCAGACGCGTTTCTCCGGCTCCTTCACCTTGGGACAGGCGAGCTCAGCCCCAACTGCAATCAGCGTCTGAAAGGTCGCGGTTCAGAGCCCGGCAGGCACTTCAGCTACGCTCCGATTAGCACCGAGAGTCACAACACCGCGCCGCATTCTCCTGGCAAATAAACCAGCGCGTTGTTCGTCAAGTTCATTTCCGAGATTGCGGCGCTTCTGGGGCTACGCAGCTGAGTGGACACGCAGACAAAACAAGCCGACGTGGAGGGAGCCCCGGTGGTCTGTGTCGACGTGCGATAAGAAAACCACAACCACCACCAGGGACGCATTTGTGAAAGCATTTACGAGGAGCAGCCCGCAGTGCAGCGGCTAAGATACACGACCGGGCCCCGGAAGGTCGGTGGTCTAAGGTGGCTGGTGGTTGGTGTAGCCGCAATAAGATCCATGCAGCTGTTGGGCCCTTGAGCAAAGGCCCTTGACCCCACATTGCTCCAGAGGAGATTATCCCACACTTAATCTAAAGCGTCCGCTAACGATAGTTTAACGTAACATCTGAATATGTGAATAATGGGCAATTACAGTACTTTTTTATTTTTATTTTTTTTCTTTTGCTTGTGTTGAGTCAACTTCGGTAAATCAAACACCGGGGTCTCGAAACACAAACAGCTTTTTATTGCTTTGGGCCTTTGGTGTTTACACGGCCCTGCGGGGGAGAAACGGTCGCAGGGGGTCTTGTAAAACAGACTCGTATATGGAGTCCTCGCCGCAGGGCAGCGGTCAGCGGTCTGTGATACGCGCTGTCTGCGGGGGGCGGGCGGTGCGCCTCCCTGACGGAGCGGACGTGGCTCCGCACACGGCTCCTCCACTGCGAGCGGGCCGTCTCTTCGCACGGCCGAGCCGACGGGCCCCGCGGCCCCGCCTGCTCTCCGTGTGTCTTTACCTTCGTCCTCGTAAAACAAACACGCGTGCGGTTTCGGAGTCAGCAGGCAGAAGCCTCCCCGCTCACTGTCTCTGTGTCTAACCGCTAGCTTTCCGCTCCAATGGAGATTTTGGCTCCGATTCAGCTTTGTCATTAACTATAAATCACGTTTTTATTGCTATCATTTTTTTTTTTTTTTTTTTTCATTCTGCGTTGGAGCCTGTGTGCAGTTCAGTGATGGGATTTAACTCGCCAGACTGTCTCTCTGTTGAAAAAAACAAAACATCGCACCTGATTATCGGGATTGTGATTTCGCGTATAAACATTTGAATTTATTCACAGTCAAAGTTAAGGACGAATGTTGATTGAACCCAGGCTTATTTACGTTTGTGTTTGTGTAAATGCAGTACGCGGTACAACAGTTGTTTCAACAAGAGTCTGAGATTAATTCAACAGAAGCCTGAAAGCGTTTTTATGTGATTTTTGGCAGAAAAAAATGATATCCTCTAAAATTAATCTCATTATCACTAAACAAAAACAAACACGGTAAACTAGGAACAGACACCCACTCAGCCGGCAACAGGGTTTGAATCTTTTCAGAACAGTTGTGATAGCTAGAGGAGGAACAGAGCGGGTATTGTTTTCTCTCAGAACTAGCCCGAAACATAACCCCGCTTAGCAAAGACTACTGTAGACGGTACGTCACGTCAACACCAACAGACAGCACTTCCAGCTTACGGAAAATTTCTGCCCCACGTTCCAAGTCCAACCCCGAATTTGCTTCTGTTCCTCGCGTAGTGAATTTCATTCATTTAATCTTGAGGTGAATTCATTTCACAAAGCCGTTTATTTTAATTTGACTGTACGTTTTATTCATTTTGGGCATTAGAGTGTGGTACTGTTGACCCTCTCAACTAAGTGTTTTCGCGAAAGTTCTCGTCGTCTTCGGAGGAACGGGGTCAGTGTCGGACACGCGGGACGTGTGGACCGGTGGGTGTGTGTCTCTCTGGGCCGGCCGGTTCCTCTCCTCTGTCTCTCTCTGCCCCTAATTACATGCCGCACCGCTCCGGCGTACCCGAGACTCTTTACAGGAGCCGGATGCCAGAAAACACGAGAGCTGAACGGGAAATGCGTTTTTTAAGAGGGTCCTACTCCACGGCACCTTCCCTGAGCCCCGTTCAGCCGCAGACACAGCGCGGCGTGTGCGTTGCTTCATGTCGGATTCATCTCTCTGATCCCTCATATCATTGGCCCGAGCAGTTGGGGCTGTTTCCTGCTCTGTTTCTGCCTCTCGGAAATGCCTCGAAACATCAGAAACCTCAATGGCCTGGGAGTAGTTAAAAGGGTTCCTCTCATCCGTTCTCTCTCTCGCTCTCTCTCCCAATTTATCTCTCTCGTTCTCCCTCCCTCCCTCTTTCTGTCTCTGTCTCTCCCTCTCGCTCTGTCTCTCCCTCCCTCTTGCTTTCTCCCTCTCTCCCTCTCTGTCAAATGCTAATAAGCTTTATCATGACCTCACATCAGCATAGCATTGCCGAAGCGATTGCTTACATAAACTAATAGGAACAGCAACGGCAGCCATGTGTAAAAAATGATAGGGTGCTTGGGCCCGCGGTAACGGGGGTAAAGTCAGAGGGCTTTGTGAACAAATAAAATAGTGGCAATAAAGGGCAATCGCCATTAATAAATCTTTAGATGCAGTAAGCATGCCATAGATGCAGTTAGCATGCAGTAGAGGCAGTTAGCATGCCATAGATACAGTTAGCATGCCATAGATGCAGTTAGCATGTGGTAGATGCAGTTAGCATGTGGTCGATGCAGTTAGCATGTCATAGATACAGTTAACATTCCAAAGTTAGCATGCCATAGATGCAGTTAGCATGCCATAGATACAGTTAACATGCCAAAGTTAGCATGCCATAGATGCAGTTAGCATGCCATAGATACAGTTAACATTCCACAGTTAGCATGCCATAGATCCAGTTAACATTCCACAGTTAGCATGCCATAGATCCAGTTACCATTCCACAGTTAGCATGCCTTAGAAATGGATGGCCTTTCGGGATAACCTTTTTTGTCGCAGGCCATGGGCTCGAGTGCCATTAGCACAAACACCCAGCAACTTAGGCAGCAGGATCAGACAGAGCCCACGGTAAAAGGAGGCGTTCCTGGACTGGGCTGCAGAACGGGAAGAGCACGAGCAAGGGGTTTCCGTCTGCTTTCAGGGGGCAAGTAATTGTGTCTCGGGGGGCACGGAAAAGGAGGCGCGGGGGGGTCACGAAGCCGAGATCTAAAACGAGCAGTCCGTCCGACAGCCCAGGCCTCGCTAACAGGGGGGAGAGTGCTGAGAAAGCAGGTTTATCGCCATGCTAACTTCACGTGTAGCGTTTGTGTTAGACGCGCACGACTTCACTCCCGGGGGGCGCAGTGCGAGTGCTGGGTTTTGGTTTGTTTCAGCACTTAAAAGTGCTCGATTTAAGTCATTGATCGTCTAAGGAGTCCACAGACAAAACCTACTAATCGAAAAGGGAAGCAGAAGAACTTGCAGACACCGCAGCCCTCCAGGACAGGCGCTGTGTGTACCTGGTTTATGTGACCTGGTTTTTGTGGAACGTGCTGGTATTCCAGCCCTCTGTTCACTTAAGCTCTGTCCATCACACGTCCCAAAGCGCTTGCTTTCGGTGGTTTTACTCTGTTTTATGTGCCTGACTTCACACATCCCTCAACACGTGTTGGAGTTACGCAGAAACCCGAAAGAGCCATCGAGTGAAAGAGGGACGCACTCATTACCACCTGCAGTAAGGTAACAAGGCCTCAAAGCCTGACTAGATTTAACCGGGGGCCGAACTACATTCGTTTCACTGACCGGGATGATCCCATCTACCCTCTACCCCCATCCCAAAATACCCCGGCGGGGGGTAGGTGGGTGAGCTATGGAGGGTTTTGTCCCCCTAAATTTCAGAAACTGCGCGGTTTCCCAGGAAGGCTGTCGGCGAACACGAGGGCGCTCTGTTGTTAGCGTAGCGCTAGCGGCTTCCGCGGGGTGTAGTTAGCATAATGAGAAGGCCGGCGGGGGGAGAGGGAGCCAGCAGAGGCGGGACAGGACAGGGTCACAGCGGCCCGGACGGCTCAAGGTCTCCCCTCGTCCGCCGTCTCCGTCGCTGACCTCCCCCCCCCTCTCTCTGACCGAACGGTGTACTCCATTAAAGCACATTAAAATTTTAGGCGGGCGCCGTGACAGTGTAACGGGGAGGATGAGGGAGGGCGATTAATCTTAACGGCGCGGGGGTAACGGAGGGGAGTGACCACGGAAACAGCCCGAATCACGCCCGCTTGTTAACGGGGGAGGGGCTGTCTCGTTAAAGGAGCACTTGTTGGGCGGGAGGGGGAGAAAGAGAGGGGGAGGGGCTAGCGCATTTCTCCCACACACCTGTGAATGGCAGTCAGCAGAGACATTACTGATTAAAGTTTTTGACTGCTTTTATATCGGAAATAAGGCAACACTACTGATTTATATGTCATGAAATCCTGTGTGTTGTAAGGTTGGCTTTGTTGGCTTTGTGTTCTCCTTAGATACAATTGTTAGAGTTACTGAACTTACAGTGACAGATTACAAAACTAGCTAGTTTAGTAATGTAGCTAAACATACTGTAGATTTGATAAAATATATAAAAAATACAAAGAAGGCAGCTGCCTTCCAGTTGTCACTGAGGGAAGGCCTTCTCTTTAACTGGGATAGGTCATTGTGGAGTCAGAATTCTAACTCTTTTAAACTATTTTGGACTCTGTGATCATTTCAATACTAAACATATCATGTTATGTTCGAGTTAGTCGATAAGAATTTTTTACAAATATGGACACTGGCAAGAAGAGAATTACAGGTGACAAGATGATTAATTATGTTAATCTCTCCAGTGATGTCTGAACGACGTGTTATGTAAAAAGTTTGTGGTGATATGTAAAAGGTATCAGGCGAGCGTTCAATCATTTCCACTTTTCCTAACTTTTCTTAGCTCAACAGCAAGATGACAAATTGCTGTTTCTCTACCCACATCAAAATGGCCTCTTACTGAAGCAGTGCTTTGCAGACAATGCGCACAAGCATTGATTACAGAGGCAATTATTTAAATGAAAATAAAAAGCCTTTTGTAAAAGAAAAAAATCTAGGAAACTAGAACCGCTAACAATGAAAGAAGATCGTTGTTGTCACATCGCTGTTTTAGTTTTTCGTCCAAGCATTTGTCTTCCGGAAACATAAATGATTATCGCACCACCTGAGAGAATTGCACACCCCCGTCTGTAGTACACGGTCATGAATTAATTATAAATAGAATATGAAATGTAAAAAAAAAACCCTTTGGGTTAGACGGCTAAGAGATTAAATAATTGAAGGAGGCAGAATCCGTTCTGCGACGGAGAGCAGGGTGCGGCCGTTTTAAAAGCCGGCAGCCTGCTCTTATCTCGATGCCCGTTTGGAGTTCCGGGGGTGTGTTATACCGCGGAACAGCTGGGTCATCCAGAATCATAACGTGTGATCGTGTCCCCTGGTCCTGGGGCAGGCCCCGAAGCATTTGCAGTTTGCATGGAATTTTAATTATTCCTGTTGTCCTCTGGCTAACGGAGAACCGTGCGCAAAAGAGGGAGAGATGGAGGGAGAGGTGGAGAGAGAGAGAGAATGAGAGAGCGAGAGCTGGAGAGAGATGTGGAGAGAGGGGGAGAGAGAAAGAACGAGAGCCAGAGATGGAGAGAGAGAGAGAGAGAGAGAGAAAAAGAAAGATAGATGGGACAGTAACAGTTCCTCCTCATTGGCAAGACTTTAAAGGAAATATTTTAACGCATCGCGACCAGAGCTGAAGCAATGCTGCTTTGAGTTGGCAGGGGGACGGTTCACTGGGTCACGGTCCGTTCGAAACGGTCCTATTTTAGGACGTGTTCGTCATCATCTCCCGGGTGACGTGGTGCCGTTCCAGGCCTCTGCTCACTTAAGCGACCGGTCGGAGGGCCAGTGACTCAGCGCTAAGCATCTTCTCCTGCTTCTTCGTGCTCCACGGTGCTGATATTCCCGCCCCTGCCAGCCGGAGAAAGGGGCAAATGCTGCTCTGAGGCTGGGGGAATGTGCCGGGGGGCTGCCAGGGCGGTTTATTTTTCACTCTGAACCCTGACACTGACTCACAGTCCCACTTCATTTCGTCAGTACAAATCAAACGCATGGTACATAGGAAGCCTGGTGAAAATATTCCCAGGACTGGAAGTTCCATATATTTTCCAGTTAATGGTAATGGTAAAGTTATTCAAGCTCTGTCTGTTTGGCTGGAGTGAAACAAAGTTTGTTCATCGACTCATTTGTAGCAACAACCAGCGAGTAAGTTTCACCTGTGTTCCGGTTGTCTGCGTGTGCCAGACATGTGTCACATGACTGGCCCTCAGCACACTGAACATGGAAACAGACCGAACACATGCTGGCTGACGGGGACCAGCCCGTGTTCAGTACCTAGCAGCAAAGGCGACCAGGTGGATCTACCTGTGTTAGCCATTATCACGAGACTCTCTGAGCCAGAGGAGAAGAAGAGAGAGAGGGAGGGAGGGAGAGAGAGAGGGATGGAGAGAGAGAGGAAGCCAGAGAGGGATGGAGAGAGAAGGAGAAAGAGGGAGTGAGAGAGGGAGAGGGAGGGAGGAAGGGAGGGAGGGAAAGAGAGAGAGGGAGGGGGAGAGAGAGGGTGAGAGAGAGGGAGGGAGAAAGAGGGAGGGAGATAGAGAGGGAGGGAGTGAGAGAGAGAGAGGGTGAGAGGGAGAGATAGAGAGAGGGAGGGTGAGAGAGAGAGGGAGAGGGTGAGAGAGAGGGAGGGAGGGAGGGAGAGAGAGAGAGAGGGTGAGAGAGAGGGAGGGAGGGATAGAGAGGGAGGGTGGGAGGGAGAGAGAGAGGGAGGGAGGGAGGTAGAGAGAGAGAGAGGGTGAGAGAGAGGTAGGGAGGGAGAGAGAGGGAGAGAGGGAGGGTGGGAGGGAGAGAGAGAGGGAGGGAAAGGCAGCGTAGACTCGGTGGTTGGAGCAGCTTGGTGTCAGCTGATGGATATAATTACAGGCCCGGCTCTCTCGCTCAAACCCTTATTTATTTTAACAGCTCTGGCCTGCTGCAGCGGCTTGGCCAGAAAAAGTGCCTTTTTAACTGAAGGCTTTCCAAACAAGAGCGCCTGTACTCCTGGCCCCGGGCCAGCCAACTGCTCTTTCCTCTTTTCTGTGAGCCGGGAATATTTTACACACATTCTGTATGTGTCTGAACCTGAGTGGCTCGGCTCTGAGCGTGTGCAAGTGCCTGTGTGTGTGTGTGTGTGTGTGTGTGTGTGTGTGTGTGTGAGAGAGAAAGAGAAAGAGAAAGAGAGAGAGAGATTTTTGAGCAAGTGTGGCAGCTAAGAAAGAATGAAAATCTAATTTAAAAAATCCAAGCAGTAGTTCAGCTAGCACGGGAGATTCCCATTGAGCCTGATTTCTTGTTTGCCTTCCTCTTTTCTTTACCGTGCCTCTGTCTCCGTCTTTTAAAGACTGTCAACAAAGACCGAATCATTCGAAACGGCGACGTTTTCACAACCTTTCCCAACGTTCTCTGATCATTTCTGAACCGAAAGCCCAAAAGGTTGGAGGAATTAAAAATAGGGGCGAATTGTTTGAAGAGGCTTTTTGTCGGAGGAGTGGAGAATGTCATTCGGTACATAATTAAGGGAGAGGGTGCTGAAAACACCAAGCCCGCTGCGCCGCCCGGCGTGTGTGGGAGCTCTCTGAGGCCGGGGTTCCAGGGGGGCCGGGACGGGGCTTCGACGGGACCGGGGGACAGATGGGGGAGGTCGCCTCCGGTGGGGGAGCGTTCCGGCTCCTCTCCCGGCACTAAACTGCCCGCGCGTTTAACACAACGCCACAGCCTGATGCAGTCCATTGAGGATTTGACAAGGTTAATTTCAACAGCATCAACAGAGATCACGTGACTGTGTGTGTGTGTGTGTGTGTGTGAGAGAGAGAGAGAGACTGTGCGTGTGTGTGTGTGCAGGTGTGTGAGTGAGAGACCATGTGTGTGTGTGTGTATGAGAGAGCGAAACTGTATGTGTGTGTGTGTGTGCCTGTGCGTGTGTGCGGGTGCGTGTGTGTGTGTGTGTGTGCGTGAGTGAGTGAGAGGCTGTGTGTGTGTGTATATGAGAGAGAGAAACTGTATGTGTGTGTGTGTGTGTGTGTGTGCGTGTGCGTGTGTGTGCGTGAGTGAGTGAGAGGCTGTGTGTGTGTGTGTATGAGAGAGAGAAACTGTATGTGTGTGTGTGTGTGTGAGTGTGAGTGTGCGTGTGCGTGTGCGTGTGCGTGTGCGTGTGCGTGTGTGTGTGCGTGTGCGTGTGTGTGTGTGCGTGAGTGAGTGAGAGGCTGTGTGTGTGTGTATATGAGAGAGAGAAACTGTATGTGTGTGTGTGTGTGTGTGCGTGTGCGTGTGCGTGTGCGTGTGCGTGTGTGTGTGCGCGTGCGTGACTGAGTGAGAGGCTGTGTGTGTGTGGGTGTGAGAGACCGTGAATGTGTGCATGTGTGTGAGTGTGTGTGTGTGTTTGTCTAATGCCCATATTCTTCAGAGCCAACTGCTCTTTCCTCTTTTCTCTTTTCAGAGCAAAAGCAAAAGCGCTTGTTTTCTCCTCAGAGGAAGTGAGGGTGCGCCGTCACGTTTCGTGACAGAAATCTGCGGTGGGGAAAGACCCCGGCCTGCTCACGCTGCTCTTCAGGAGGAATAATAAAGACGGCTAATGAAGACAGCACTCTCCAGGGCAGGCTGGCCTCCACGTGGAGAGTGTGTGTCTGCCCTTAGTAGAATAACCCCGCAGCCCTGTGTGGCTGTAATAGGGAGCACCTGGACTAGGCCAAGCAAATGAGATCTGGCCCCAGGGACGGATGGGTGGGTATAGGGACCGGGGGTGGTGGTGGGGGGTAGTGGGTGGCGGACGGTTGAAGGTGGGGGGGGGGGGTTCTGGCGCTACAGACTGCTGACCCATGTCGCCAAGCTTCAGCCAACGGCCCCGTGACCTCCGACCCCTCGTCGTTAGCATTACCCTAGCCGCGGTTTTTTTG
>NC_083761.1:7626570-7636137 GCF_963514075.1 Conger conger
GAAAAAAAAAGAAAGAAAAAAAAGTCAGCGGTTAGCGAAGCCGTAACTGCGGTCATTTGTTTCTCAGGACGTACACGGTGTCTGTTTTCCTCCTCTCCTTTTTATGACCCTCCACAATTGCGTCTTATCAGGAGGGCTGAACTTGGCCCCCGATCCCTTATCTGTGACCCGGCTGACCGTGGCCTCTTGAGTAACCAGGTGAAGGACAGGAGACAGGGAACTAGAGAGAAAGAGAGCGAGAGAGAGGAGCAGAAAGACCCAGACACCCACTGCCTCTCTTATCTGTGTGTAACCGCTGATCCCTATCTCTCTCTCTCTCTCTGTCTTCACAACCACAGAAGAAGAGACTGACTTGGCTTTATCAACAACCCCGAGCAGCACAACACTGACACTGCGCACTGTTGTCGTGGCCTTCGCAGTCACCAGATCTCAGCCAAAACTAGCATTTGCGGAATGTGTTCTTATCGTCCCTAAAACGGTGTGTCATCCTGGTGTAAAATCCAGCTGTGACCAGCTTGGAATTATCAGCTACCAGCTGTTTCAACACATAGCTTGAGCTGGTCAAACCATGTTGAGTATGGAGCTGGTCTGAACTGTTTGTTTTGGGCTGCTTTTTTCAGTAGGGTGTACGTCTATCAACTAAGCATGAGTTGACCAAATTTCCTGTGGAAGACTGGCGTCATATTCTTCCTAAAGTATTCCAGACATGGCTAGACTCTACGCTAGATCACATGCAGACTTTAATGTTTTTGTGGGTTGATTCACTTCCTGTATGTTTGTCCCAAGGAGAGACTGACTGTGCTCACGTTCCCCCCTGGCCCCCTAGTGGTGGAGTGGACCATGGACACTGGGCTGGACCGCTCAGCCACTAACTGCCGCAACTGCCAATTCCTACAGTACCTGCTTTCACTCAACTTCAAAATGGCTGCATCTGGAAAGTCACAATTCGCCTGAATCACACACCAATTGGTTTTGACACCTTGCTTAGGAAAGGCATTGCTGGCCGTGGTGGACTTGTAGTTGTGATTTTATGTTTCCTGAGCGGTACGTGATGGTTATGTTCTCTCTTTATCTGCACCCACCTGCATCACACACTGCTGAGATATTGTTAGAAAGCAGTTTAAATTTGAATTCACTCTATTGCCTGATTCACTTCATTGTTAAAGGTCTTCATTTGTATTGCGGTCTGAGCTGCACTTAATTATGAATTATACAGTTATAATTCAGCCTAGATAAGGGCTTTCTCAATAATGACCAGATTTTAGGGCCTTTTTTGGTTCAGAAAATGCTATGAAATGAATGTTGGGAGTTCAAAGAAAACCAGCTGAACAGCATTGAGCTTCTGGGAAATCAAACAGGTATTTTTAGATTATTTTAGAGTATAACGATTATGAATATTTTCCGTAGAACCGTTTTACAATCCACAAAGCCTGAGCATGCTTGTTTAAATTGTGTGATACGGAAACCTTATATATTCTAAATGCCTATATTGTTTGATAATGTCAATAGCTTTGTTATATATATTCTGATACACGTTTGGCACAAAACCTCTATGCTTGATTTTGCTTTGTCAAATTTGTAACTAAAAAGCCTGCTGTCACTATGACAGTGCACATATGAACTCAACGGTACTGTATAGTTTCACCAATGTACATTATGATGAAAACCTCCTGACTAAGGTGAAATGGTAACTGTCTCTTTATATGTTGTAAACTGTACACAATTCAGTGCCAAATTATACATATTGCACCATATTTTTAAACTCTTAACCGTAATAACAATTTTAGTGGCCAAATAATACATAATAAAAGTTTTGTTGTGGATCATTTTATTATTTTGCTGTGCAAGTGATTAGAATAGGACAATAAATAACGTATCCATCGATGCAGTACTTACGCCCCACCCCCTCCCCCAACACTCCAGTTCCCAAAAGTGCCAACATTTCATTGTAAAAACTTTAAAGACCTGCACATACTTAAGAAGAGAAATCGCGATAAATACAGAAATTACATCAATGCCTCTGCTTTTCAGAAACTCTTTTGTCTGGACGCGAATTTGTCCGAATTCCCAGCGTGTTGGCTCCAGCGTCGTTAATCCCGCAATGGCCTAATTAAAGAGAGTGTAATAATTATCTGGGAAGCAGACGGGCCAGCAGCTCCGGAACGACGCGGAGCGAGGCTCGGCGGCACATCGTTGGGAATACGGGAGAAACCGCGGATCTGTTCCCGTTCCGACGTCGCCGCTTTTTAGCACCGCCCGCGGACATCGGCGACAGCCCGGTTCTGAGGAACCGTCGCGCACATGGCGCACACGCGCGTCGAGAGCGCGTTCCGACCCAGGAGATGCAGTACGTCTGCTGTCGCGCACATGCAGGCCCGCGTTGTTTCGCGGGAGTGTTCTGACTGCTCTGACAGAGGGAGTGTGTTGTGTGTCAACGTTGCATTTCTGTCTCGTTCTCCAGGACGGTGTATTACTCCTGTCGGATCCAGACACTGTAAAATATATATATATTTTTTATTTATTTGGATCCCAGCCAGGTGAACTGTGGGTGAACCTTAGACCGAGGTGCATTACCTGAGTCACTTCAGTAAATACACAGTCGATAAGTTCACATAATCATAGTGAAGAATGTAAGGTGTGCAGTTTACTCTGGGTAAGTGTCTGCTAAATACCAACAGTGTGTGTTCCAGCCCAGGTAAACTGCTACTAATGCCTGTTACCAGGGCTGGCAGTCTAATTCTTGCCTTTCTTGTGTTTGCCTGGCAAATTTAGTTGCTTTTATAAGACTGAAATATTTATTCTGTCATCGACTAACTATGCAAATGAATATTCCTTTGGAAATATGTAATCTAACTTTGTTAATTTCTCTCTCTCTTTTGCACCTTTCATTTCTTACACTCACTTTCTTTCTCTCGCTTTATATATTTTTCTTTCTTTGTGTTTTCTGGCTTTTTTCTTATGCACATTATTACAAATACACACACACATGCACACACAGACATACACACACTCACACACTCACACATACACACACACACACACACAGACACACACTAACACACACACTCACACACATGCACTCACACACACACACACACACACACACTCACACACACATACCCACATGCACACTCACACACACACACACTCACACATGCACACACACACTCACACAATCACACACACACTCACACACATGCACTCACACACACACACACACACTCACACACACATACCCACATGCACACTCACACACTCACACACACACACACTCACACACACACACACAAACACACACACACACACACACTCACACACACGGGGGCGTCCATGCCTTTTTTTCTGCAGCCACAGTTGCCATTTGGTTCCACCCCCGCCGTCGACCCCCACCCCCTCCCTGGTCAGCGGGGGCCGGATGGGGAGGGCCGGGCCCAAAACGATTTATTGATTCTAACACTGACACGAGACCTTGGCCTCTTAGCCTAACCCTGGCGCTGAGGCAGTTGGCCGGGCCCCTCAGTCTGGCCTGTCTGCCCCATTTCCCCTGGGTGACCGCGGCGACCAAAGTCACCGGCTCAGCCCGGGGGAGGGGGAGGGGTGCGTTAGGACTCCGGCTAGACAGGGTCCTGACCGAGGGAGGGGTATCGATTAGGATCTGCGGACGAGCCCGGGTCTGAATTAACCGCGCGGATCAAGGGGCGGGGAAACCGGGGGAGAGCCCGGGAGATCGATAACCGCGTCGTCTCGTCCTCTCCCGTTCCGGGGCGGAATTCCCGTTTACATCGGCTGCGCCTTCCGCCGTAACCTCGTCGTCCAGAGACGCCGCAGTTATCCGAGTCTAAGGTGATACCGAGCTGATTTTTTTAGCTTTCCTGTTTTTTACGGCGTTTTTTTGTGTCTTTGGATCAATAGGTGTACATTCTCCATTTTTGGGTGATTAATCATTCTCTAAAGGCTGGAATGCGGAGCGGGTGACCGGGAGGTCACGCTCGGCCGGGGCGGAGCGGACAGCAGACGGGCGGGAGGACGGGAGAGCGGAATTAGCGTGTAGCACGGGCGCGCGCGCGTATGCGCTCCGCAGACAAACACGGACGCACGTCCGGTGAAACACACCGCCTCACACGCGCCGCACGCCTCACACATGCCACACCGCCTCGCACGCCGTCCCCGCCAATCCAGGCCGTCTCGCCGATCCGAATACTGAACGGAAAAACGGGCGATGGTTTCCACGGGAGATGCCGCCGCGATAACAAAAACCAACCGGAAGATGTGAAAGATTTGTAAACGAGTTCGGCTGCTCTGTGCGTCAGTTCACAGACACGGGGGTTGGGGGTTGGATTTTGTGTTGAAGAGATTTCTATTTTGGTTGGCCGATGCATTATATGTGTTCAATGGCGTATGTTGTTTGTATGTTATCTTTTGTGCTTTGGCAACATAAGCTGTATCTTGTCATGTCAATAAAGCCTTTTCAGTTTGAATTTGAGAATTTGATTCCCGGCTCTACCGTGTGCACTCTCGTTTGGGATGAAAAAACAGGTAAACACCGTTCGTGACCTTCGGTGTAAGTGTCAACTCAAACATATTTTTGGGCGATTGTCACAGGCGAAAGCCCTTATCACTGGTGTCTGAGACAGCCTGCTTCCCCTGAAAGGCACGGTCAGACAATAAGTATTCATGATGGACCGCTGCAGTACATGAGCTGTTTTGTCTGGGTGAAGCGATAACAAAGGAAGATTCAGGCCCACTCTGTGAGTGTCTGTGTGTGCTTGCACGTGTGTGTGTGTGTGTGTGTGTTTGTGTGTGTATGCATGTCTGTCTGCGCGTGTGTGCACACGTGTATGTGTGTGTGTGTGTGTGTCTGCCTGTGCATGCCTGTGTGTGAGAGTGAGTATGTTCTTGTCGTGTGCCTGTAATGTAAAATTAAACACAATGCGTTAAAAGCCTGATTTCTCCCTAAAAGTCCATTAGTGTTTTTTGTGTTTGTTTTACTGACAGCAGTGCCAGGGCTGATGATGTCACAGAGTGGGGCTTCGCCTGCACAGACAAATTGATTTGCAAAGGTTTAGGACGGGCGGCTCGGACCTTCTTTCTGTATACAGAGAGCTCCCTGTGACACAATAGAAGAAGAAGAAGAACAACAACAACAAGGAGAGGAAGAAGATGAAGACAGAGAGAGAGAGAACAAGCTGAACCCGGCCTGGCAAACAGACACACAGAGAAGGGCAGTGGGGACCGTCCCCGGTTCAAAGTCCACAATCCACCGCCCCCCCCCTCACCTCCACCCCCCCCCCCCGCTTTGCCCCTGTCTGGCTGGAAAGGTCAGTGCGTGTCTGGGAAAGTAGTCCCGGGATCCCTGCCTTTATTAAAGGTCACTATTATTCAACAGCACTTAACACACAGCGCCTCAGCCAATCATAGCCGGCCAAGCGCAGGGGCCCAGAAAGGGGGGGGGGGGGGTCAGGGGGGGGTGTCGGAGGGGTATGTATGTGAGGCTGGTGGAGGGGACCCCCACATACCCCCAACTCCCTCCTCTCCTACCCCCCATGGAGATTTATGTGGGCTGGTCAGCTGATGGCAGACAGACAGAGGTGCCCCCCCCAGACCAGACCAGAGATGGCCTCTCTCAGAGAGACAGAGGTGCCCCCCCCAGACCAGAGATGGCCTCTCTCAGACAGACAGAGGTGCCCCCCCCAGACCAGACCAGAGATGGTCTCTCTCAGACAGACAGAGGTGCCCCCCCCAGACCAGAGATGGCCTCTTACAGACAGAGGTGCCCCCCTCCCAGACCAGAGATGACCCCTCACAGACAGACAGAGGTGCCCCCCCCAGACCAGACCTGAGATGGCCTCTCACAGACAGACAGAGGTGCCCCCCCCAGACCAGAGATTGCCTCACACAGACAGACAGAGGTGCCCCCCCCAGACCAGAGATGGCCTCTCTCAGACAGACAGAGGTGCCCCCCCCAGACCAGAGATGGTCTCTCTCAGACAGACAGAGGTGCCCCCCCCCCCAGACCAGAGATGGCCTCTCACAGACAGACAGAGGTGCCCCCCCCAGACCAGACCAGTCCTGAGATGGCCTCTTACAGACAGTGGCCCCTTCTTTCGTGATTGTTTTTTTTTTTGGGGGGGAGGGGGTTGGTGAGAGAAAAGGGGGAGATCCTATTCACATGCAAAACACTGTCTTTGTATCACAAGGCAATTTCCATCAACCTAGATATTCTTCCTCTTCTTCTTCTTCTTCTTCTTCTTTTAATTATTATTATTCCTATTATTATTAATATTATTCCTATTATTATTATTATTATTATTATTATTATTATCAGAGTTGCTATGTTGGTATGGTTACATACATGTATTATTTGTATACTGGCCATGTCGGTATGTTTACATGAATAGATATGTAGCTAGTTTACATAAATAGATACGTAATGGTGAATGAGCAGTGTGTGATTTTATGAATCTTTTCTCTTTGTTTATTGTAAAAGGCCGTCACTGGAGAAAGGGGATAATGGTCCAATCAGAAGAGTGCAGGCAGAGGCAGGTGACGGCACTTGGGTTTAAAGGTTTAAAGGTGTAAAGGCCGCCGTCACACGCAGGTATCGGTTATCATTCCTCGTCATGTGACACATCTCACTACCGGTTTTTATTCTTTCTTTTTTTATTTTTATCTGCCACGTCGCTTTGTCGGCGAGGAACCTCGCCACACGTGACGCTTCTGGAAAGTTCCGAGCGTATTCCCTTCCTCGCTGCGATATTTCTGCTGACTGAATGTTTAACCTTTTCGGTGTGAATACAGATCGCAGCGAACGCGACGGGACCGGACGTGCTGATTGGACGTGGTTCCCCTGCTGCTTTAATACCTGATGTGGAGTACGTACGGTGCGTATGGCTGACTGACGACACGTGACTCCAGTTATGCCAGAATAAATTACGCTTTTCGTGCTCCTGCAGTGGCCACATAAGATTCAGGATAACGTTTACTATTTTTAAGATATTACATAATATGATATTACAGATATTATGTACATACAATGCCCCCCCCCCCCCTCCTCAACACCCCGTTCAGAAAACCTCTTTGTGAAATTAAAAATATAAATAATATTGCTAATAAATTGAAACAGACTTTTTAATCCTCTGTGGGGGCACTTAGATATGCCGACAGCATCAATAAATCATGTATTCAATTTGCCTACGGGGCAGACCTGCAGGACGATTCAAGGGGGTTAACTGACCGCCACACTGCAGATGACCCCTTGACCGGCGGCGAGATCGCCTCTCGGCGCAAAACAGAAACAGACCCGTATTGTGTTTTTTTTGTTCGTTTTTGTTAACCCCCAGACGCTCATTGAGCGCGATGGGGATTTCCACCTTAACAAAAAAAAGTGGGGATTCCACCTTAAACAGAAGCGTTCCTTAAATGGCCCTTAATGGCCGACCTCGCCTAAGTCTCCCTTTGTACGGGAGGGACTCGGCCGGGGGAGAGGCGGTGGAGGGAGTGTTTCAGTAACCTTTCCTTTTGTAGCTGTTAATAACCTCTCCCTAATCCGCCCTGCCACTTCTTTTTTCTGTTTTTTTTTCCCTTCGACCTTTGCACCTTGACCAGCTGACCTGACTGACCCCTCCCCCCCCCCCCCACTGGCCCCACCCCCGGGTGCTCCTGCATTGACTTGCCCCTGGAGCTGCCAAGAGGCCACTGACGGACACGACTTGTGTAGACGAGAGAGCAACAGAGAGAGAGAGAGAGAGAGAGAGCAACATAGAGAGAGAGGGAGAGGTAAAGAGAGAGAGAGAGGGAGGTAAAGAGAGAGAGAGAGAGAAGGAGAGGTATGCTGGTATGTGCAGCCTATTATGTACATATACAGTCATTTTATTCTGTTGTTATTCTTTGTTTGTTATCTGACATTTCATATGTTCCAAACACACACACACACACACACACACACATACACACACACGTGCGCACACACACACACACATACACACGCACACAGAAATACATACATCACTTACTGTGTTACTGTTCATATATTATGGAGATACAATTTTTTGTTGATTTTGCACATTTTTTATTTTTTGTTATTGTTGCTATTGTCCTATTGTTTTTTAAATATAAGTGTATATACATTGCCATGTATCTAACAAGCTTTGGCAATATATGTGTACAAATTTCCCATGCCAACAAAGCATATTGAATTTCACTGAGAGAGAGATTGAGTGTGAGTGTGTGTGTGTGAGAGAGAGAAAGAGGCTACATAACATGTTTACAGTGAGAGAGGGGTTTGTGTGTGTGTGTGTGTGTGAGAGAGAGAGAGAGAGAGAGAGAGAGAGAGAGAGAGAGAGAGGCTATATAACATGTTTGCAGTGAAGGAGGGTGTGTGTGTGTGTGTGTGTGTGTGTGAGAAAGAGAGAAAGAGAGAGACATAGAGAGAGAGAGAGAGAGAGAGAGAGGCTACATAACATGTTTACAGTGAAGGAGGGGTGTGTGTATGTGTGTGTGTGAGAAAGAGAGAGAGAGAGAGAGAGAGAGAGAGAGAGAGAGAGGCTACATAACATGTTTACAGTGGAGGAGGGGTGTGTGCATGTGTGTGTGTGAGAGAGAGAGAGAGAGAGAGAGAGAGAGGCTACATAACATGTTTACAGTGGAGGAGGGGGGTGTGTATGTGTGTGTGTGTGAGAAAGAGAGAGAGACAGACATAGAGAGAGAGAGACAGAGAGAGAGAGAGAGACATAGAGAGAGAGACATAGAGAGAGAGAGAGAGAGAGGCTACATAACATGTTTACAGTGGAGGAGGGGGGTGTGCATGTGTGTGTGTGAGAAAGAGAGAGAGAGAGAGAGAGAGAGAGAGAGAGACATAGAGAGAGAGAGAGAGAGAGAGAGAGAGACAGAGAGAGAGAGAGAGAGAGAGAGGCTACATAACATGTTTACAGTGGAGGAGGGGGGTGTGTGTGTCTTCAGTGCTGATAGTAATCAGCTCCAGAGACATGCAGGCCCAGCGCAGCCTGGTCCCAGGGTGTTTGTTGACTCTGGGTCTCAGAGCAGAGTCTGGGGCAGGGAGAGGGGGGGTGGGAGGACAGGGGGGAGGGGGGGTGGGAGGACAGGGAGAGGGGCGGTGGGTGGGCAGGGTGAGGGGGTTAAGGTGGGAGGGGGGCGATCCAGCTGGCCAAGGGGACGCCCCTTTTCCTTGAGTGATGTCAGAATACCCCTAGGGTGACTACAACTCTCCATGGGGACTGTCTCTCTCTCTCTCTCCCCCTCTCTCTCTCCCTCTCTGTTTCTCTCTCACTGCTCTCTAATCAAATTTGAATGTAATGTATATGTTTGTTTTTCTTTGCACAACACTGAAAAAAGAAAACAATTGACATGACGGAACCGCACAACCACGAAAATAATTGAATGTAAACACAGCAATGACTGTCAAAGTCACGCAAACTGAAACATGTCTTTGTGAGTGTTCAGGCCTTTACCCCGAGTGTGGACAGACCTGCATCCTGCATGTGCCCGTGCATTCCTGAGAGCGTGTATGAAGTCCGGCGTTCAAAAACAGCTTTAGGGAGGAGAGAGAGT
>NC_083761.1:7636337-7643837 GCF_963514075.1 Conger conger
CGGCGTTCAAAACAGCTTTAGGGAGGAGAGAGAGTAGTGACGGAAATACTGTATGTCTTTCATTCTGCTAACAGTTGAAAAATTTAAACAGAGCAGCTGTACCTGCTGATAATAAAATATACTGTGGTTTTGTGTGTTTGGTTGAGTAGGTACACACAAGTTCAACTTTCTCCAGTAACTGTGTGTGTGTGTGTGTGTTGTGTGCGTGTGTGTTTAAGCCTGCGTGTGTGTGTGCTTGTGTGTGTGGCTGCGTGTGTGTGTGTTTGTGTGTGTGGCTGCGTGTGTGTGTGCTTGTGTGTGTGGCTGCGTGTGTGTGTGCTTGTGGTTGGCTGCGTGTGTGTGTGCTTGTGTGTGTGCCTGCATGTGTGTGTGCTTGTGTGTGTTTAAGCCTGCATGTGTGTGTGCATGTGTGTGTGCTTGTGTGTGTGGCTGCGTGTGTGTGTGCTTGTGTGTGTGTGCTTGTGTGTGTGGCTGAGTGTGTGTGTGCGTATGTGTTTGAGCCTGCATGTGTGTGTACATTGGGGGAGGGGGGTGTTGGCAATTGGCCATTACCGTTAACCCTCCATGTGAGCCCTGTGTCTAGCGGGTCAGTGCGCGGGGGGGGGGATTCTGAGTGTCAGGGCCGACGTTCAGCCGGTCACTCCCCCAGCGGGACCCCCCCTCCCACCCAACCGGGTCAGGGTGTCCAACCGGGTCACAGCCCGCCCGCGTTCTCCACCGCGTACGCTAACTTACCGCCCCGCCTCGGAGACTCACTGAGCCAGACTCCTGAAAAACGCTGCGGAAGACATATTTGCATCATCTAATCCTCCGATGCCACCCTCTCTTTCCCTAAAACCGTCTGCCCCCCTTCCCCAATCCCACCGAAGGATTATTTTGTATAATGATGAATAATTTATGAAAATCTACCCCCTGCTCTCCACAGCCCTTCTCAATTGCACTGGCATTGAGCCATCCCCTCTTCTTCTTCTGTGGTGGGAGTCACTCATAAGCGACCGCATAATAAAATCTCATTCCCACCCCCCCCCCTCCCCCCCTCCACCCCTCCTAACAGTAAATGATGCCAGGACCGAAAAAAAAAGTCCTATGAATAATTTCTAAATCCAGAGACTGAGAATATTTCTCTTTGTTGCCCTCCGTAAAAAAGAAAAGAGCTGAAATTTTTGGACGCTCGCTTCCCGACAACACGTGCTGCGAGCGTGTTTTATCACCGCGATGCCGAGACGTGTGTGTTTGGGGGGAAACGGAGGACCGGGTTGTGTGCGTGTGATCTCTCCCGCTGTGTGTGCGTGTGCTCGCTGTGCGGTGCCTCGGTCGGACCGTGTGGAAGTGCGCTTTCCCCCGTCTCAGCCCTGCTGCTGCAACCTCCGGAGAACACGCACGGGAGAAAAATCTCTTCAGTATTTACGTTTTTTTCTCATAACACAAAGTGTCTTGGATGGACAAAACAATTTAACTGTGAATAGTAAAAAAAAAATTGCTTATTTGATTTGTATTGGATATTTTATCCGTGCAGATATCAGCGCAGTAGAATATAGCATGGCTCGTGATTAAGATGAATGACTGGGCCGGTTTTAGGAGCGTATGACAGAGGAGCCGCGTCTGGACTTGCATCAGCGTGGCTGAAGCGTTGCGTATGCAGCCGGTCGTCCGGTCGAGATGGTCGGAGATTTGCGCACGCGGACTCTACCGCGGTCTCCGCGGCGGACAGGGGACGGCGCACAGAGAGGACCGGGGGGATGATGAGGAGCGGAGACAGAGCGCTGTCGGAGAGGAAGAGGCCCACGCCGGCCGCGGGGATCTGCGCTGGCGGAAATCGATACGCACTCTGTGCGCTACGCTGTAACCTTGTCACGGCGCAGCAAGGGTACGCCGGCGGGGGAGGTGGGGGAGGGGGGGGGGGGTTCGGACAGGAGGGCGGGATCGCGTGCCGGTATCCTCCCCTCCGGGGTGCTCTGAGTGACCGGTGATCAGGTCTTGGCCTTGTGTTGGGGAAGCCTGCCCAATGAGGGCACACCCACACCAACCCCAAAGTTACCACACCTCCCATCCCCTGGCCTGGACCCAACCAACCCCAAAGTTACCACACCCCCCATCCCCTGGCCTGGACCGGACCAACCCCAAAGTTACCACACCCCCCATCCCCTGGCCTGGACCCGACCAACCCCACAGTTACCACACCCCCCATCCCCTGGCCTGGACCCGACCAACCCCAAAGTTACCACACCTCCCATCCCCTGGCCTGGACCCAACCAACCCCACAGTTACCACACCCCCCATCCCCTGGCCTGGACCGGACCAACCCCAAAGTTACCACACCCCCCATCCCCTGGCCTGAACTGGAAGAGACCAGGAGAGGAGCACTAAGAGACTCCCAGAAATAAAGCTACTAAAAGTTCCCAAGAAGGTACAAATGATTGTCGCTGGGCCAAAAATTGCACTAGCCAGCAATATATCCCTCATTTGTACCTTTTTTGCTGAGAAAACATATGAATTTGTACCCAAAGAGAGCATCACTGTACATTCAGGGCGCATTTGGGAAATTGTTTGGGTAATTTGATACCTCCACTGTCACTTCATCTCTGAGAGACCACCCCGCACCCAGAGGAGAGGAATGCTGTGACTACATCCTGTACTGTCATGAGAAAGTACAGCCACACACACACACACACACAGACACAAACACACACATACACACACATGCACACATACACACATATACACACACACACAGACAGACACACACATGCGTGTACATGCACAAACACACGTGCACACACAAACAAACACTCACACATCCACTCAGATGCACACACACACTCACACTCACTCACATACACACACGCACATGCACACACACACACATGCACACATACACACACACACACTCACACACACACACATACACAGACACACACACACATACACAGACACACACGCACACGCACACGGACACACACTCACACTCACACTCACACATACACACACACACACGTACACACACAGACACACACACACACATATACACGTACACACGCACACACACACACACTCTCACACACACACACACACACGCACACACACACACACACACACTCTCACACACACTCACACACACACAGCTGAGCGCTACACAGCACAGTTTATGACAGGCCTAATTGCCAGACTTTTGTCCCCATTGTGGCCTGGCTGAGGGGCTGAGCTTGGCTGCAGAGGGAGGCTCATATTCACCCCTTCTTCTCCCTCCATTTTGTCTTTCTCCTCCAGACGCGCTCGGAGCGGGACAAAGAGGTTGCGTCAGCCCCCCCGCGGGCAGAAAGGTCCACACCTGTGTGAGGGGGGCCGAGTGAATGCACCCCGGCCCAGCCCAAATCAGCACCCTCTCAGCCCAAGGGCTCGGACCATTGTACCCCCCCCCCCAACCCCCACCCGCACTTAGACGCATTCACGTCTCCCCAAAGAGAGGCATTACAGCACAATTAAAGAACCCCCCCCCCCTTTTCACCGTCTTCGTCTTCTTCTTCTCCTCTATTTTCCTCGGTCATTTCACGACTCTTCTTCTTCTCCCGCCTCTGGTTTTGTTTTCCCCCGGTAGACGCGTCTCTTAAAGGTCCCGCCTTTGCAGAAGAAAAGAAAGGGTCCGGCCGGACACGGCAGCTGCGGGCTGAATAAGGCCGCGGATCCACTCCCTGAGTGACGACGCCTTTGTGGACCAGCCAATTCAATTAGCCGCCGAGGGTCTGCACAGCCCTCGCGTCACACGCATAAAGAGCGGCCAATCACGCGGCCCCGTTCGCCCCGAGTGGCCCTCGGACCCCCCCCCCCTCCCCCGCGCGGTGTGAGGGGGGGGGGGGGACAGGGAGGAGAGGGATGAATTTGAAGGGGACGGGTGATGGGAATTAATGGCCCGCTGTCACTGAGTCACATGGGGCGAAAGCGAGGGGGGGGCGGAGCTAAAGAGACGAGCTGACCCCCCGGGCCAGACAGGGACGACCGGAGAGCCCGGTCAGACACAGACGCAGCCGGAGAAAGGGGCATTGTCTGGGGCTGACCAATCGCGGACACGCACTGCAGACGCGTTTGTCTTAACGAGCGTTATTAGTCTCGTAATTAGACTTGAGATCTTATTGGGTTGTTGGCCCGTCTTGTAAAGCTTTCTCACCTCATTGGTGGCAGTTTTTCGTCTCATTTAGCAAAAAAGTTCTTGAAAAAAAATTGTAAGACTAATTATAAGACTAAGATACTTAAGACTGTCTTATTTTTTTGTTTGCAGTGTGGAGGTGGAGAGCACTGCCAAAAAAGTCTTAAGCGTTTTAGTCTCGTTATAAGACTTAACATTTTCTCAAGTAGAAAATATTAGCTTGTTTTCACTTAATGTTTGCTTGACACATCAAATGTTTTTATTCCATTGGCAAAGCTTGAAATGAGCCATAGTTTCATTTTTTTTTAACAGAAAAGTAAAATAAATACGTTTTTAAGTCTCAATATAAGACTAAAATACTTTTATTATTTCTGCCAACATGCCAATATCAGACACACACACACAAACACATATTTTTTCCTCTATATTGCCTGTGTTGGTTGTTTTGTTCAGGAGAAAATGTAGCTGTGCTTTGCAATGGCCGGGTAGTGTTAAACATACATCAAATACTTTTGGAAATCGTTTGCAAGATCCCTGTCAAAAATCAAGGTATTTTGGGATTTGCGCTGAAGTTGAAAAACCTAGGACTCCAAAGTCATTACAGAACATATCATATCTAGATTAGAGGCAAATTATGCTATGTTCTAAACCCATATCATATGCTATCAGGCTAATCCCAAACATGCACCGTTGATGGAGTGTATGACAGATTGCAGACCCACAGTGAGGGCTTGGATTACAATTTATGACCACAAGAACAACCTTACCCACCCAAATCCCTGACCCCTGACCCCTACTCCATCACTCTCCGCTCCATTCAACTTACTGTGTCCTGTGTTGACAAATCTTGGGTAAAACCACCAGACCGCGTTTGTCTCTGAGGTATTCTGGAGTATTCTCTGTGTAGTTGCACAGAAAGTTCTGTAATGTGCCTCTCTCTCTCCTCTGTCATACATAAGGCTCATTCCAATCACTTATTTTTCTAATCTTTTCTTTTTCTTGCAATTTCTTCTACTCCTACCTCCAACCATGGGGAGAGGTAAGGAAAGGTGACAAGAAAAGCAAGTGAAGACGGGAAATCAAGAAAAGGTGAAATAGGCAAATGGAATGTCCTCACTCCAACAAATGTCAGTTTGAAACCATTCAGTTACAGACGTGGCAGTTGGGGAGAAGTGAATCCACAGGTCAATAATTTATACATTAGACATTCCAAAAAATACTTCCGCAAAGGATGCGCTGATGTTTTAAGGGGTTGGAATGTCCTTAAAGATGGTGGACCACAGTCAAATTCTGGGTCAGGAGCATGTAAAAGAAAAAAAGTGGAGAAAAATGTAAATACTGGAATGAGCCTGAATCTCCACTTGCTCCTTTCTCCAGCATTAACAGACGCTTTTATTATCACTGCATTTCAAAGCACAGTCTGTGGCGTGCCACAGATTCACATCAACCTGCAAAGCTCCCGTTCACCACATGACCTTGACCTCCCCGGAAGGAAAAGGCCTGCCCAGTGGTCTGGCTATGTTGGCTGAGCGGGGCTCAGTAATTATGGGTATTGATTAGAATAATGAGCTTTTATCGAAACCTAACGATGCGCTCGTTCATAATGTGAAACCAGAGGAGCCTTTTCAAAATGTCAGAGTGATAAGCACCCTAAAATAAACATACTGCAAAATACTGAATATCTGCACTGTTTTAAAAATACAATAACAAATACAATGATAATGATAAATATCTAAAAGCAGCAAACAATTGACCATTTGCCCATATACTGTGAATGGTCGCAATATACTGAGAATATACTTTATTGAAATATATGTTTGTTACATAAAATTTCCAGATCCTGCAGCACCGTACCGAACAGGAAACCCACTCTCCTCCGTCCATTCCTCCTTTCCCACACTCACCTTTTCCCTCCCTCTGTTTCTCCTTCCTTCTGGTCCCAGCGCCAGGCAATCAATTTCTCCTCCCCACGCTGAGGCGTGGTTCCCCCGACCCCCCCCCCCCTCGGAATCCTGGCCAGAGGAGGCGAGCTGTGCCCTTTTCACCGTCTCTTTCATTAAAGAGGCTGACATTCAAACCCGCAGCCCCCAGCACACTCCGGGTCTCGGCCCCCGTCAGCGGCCGGGGGCCCCCGTCAATCACCCGCCTGGGAGGCCCTCACAGGGGCCAGGTCAGACCCAGACAGGGACAGACCCATCTGGACAGATGCCCGATCCCTTCATTTTTTATACAAACTAGCACGTACACTCTCAGAAATAGTGGCTTGCACGGCAGCCAATCGCCGTTGATGTGTGTGTGTATGAACGGGTGAATGAGAAGCATCAATTGTACAGCACTTTGGATAAAGGCGCTATATAAATGCCAACTGCCAATACCATTACCATTTAGTGACAATGCAGATGCTGTATGATTTTGTTCTTCAAGGATCAAATTTCACAAATGTACCTTGAAAGTACAGTACTGTTCTCTTTGGGTACAAATTAGTACCTTTTCCAAGCAAATGAATGATATATTGTTGGCTAGGGCTACAATTTTACGTACCTAGGGTACCGCCCCAGTGATGAGCATTTGTACCTTTTTAGGAAGACTTTCATACCTTTTCATATTTCTGAGTGTTCTGAAAAGACCCAGGTGTTCACCCACTACAGCACACTACAAAAACACAGTTTGGAGAATTCAGTAATCAGCAAATCTGACTCTCCAAGAGTAAAAGGAAAAATAACTTGCCTTCACTTACAAGTCAAAGTAAAAAGTTGATTCAGCACAGGTCTAAGACTGTGAAAAGTGGGAAAATAACAAATGTTTGGTTAAAAAACATGCAGGAAAAATAAGGTGAAGATAAACGTGTAAAAGGTATTTTATTAGAAAATTCTCACAGCTTCCTTTTAACAGATTTTGTGCTTCTGTTTACAGCACATGAGACACAAATATATTTTGTGCAAACCTGTCAGAATGATTTCATACATTTGAAGCCAGAAATACTGGAGCTAATCATAGTTGTCCTAATACAGATATAGTATAGCCTTTGTGGTACACCTTTGCATTGTGTGGTTTTAATTACAGACCGTTTGTTACTTTTATGTAAGAGTACCAGCACACCAGTACAAAAGCTATAATGTGCTGTAGCTTTTCAGGAAATGGTGTTTGACAGTGCTGGTGATGATGATGACAATGATAATGATGAAGACAATGATCTTTCATGTTTTATGCATTTGTACAGCACCTTTCCAACAGTACTGCACAAAATGCTTCAAAAAATAATAACAATATGATGATGATGATGATGATGATCTTTCAGGAAAGAATCCTGTTGAGTCTAGTAAACAAGAAGGGCCATGAAGTTCCCTGTCTGCCTGTCC
>NC_083761.1:7646337-7648837 GCF_963514075.1 Conger conger
CTGCTTTCCAACACAGAGCCAGAAGGAGTTAACCCAACTCTACTACTGATATGCTTTCCAACACAGATCCAGAAGGAGTTAACAAAACTCTACAACTGACGTGCTTTCTGACAGAGCCAGAAGGAATTAATCCAACTCTACAACTGACCTGCTTTCCAACAGAGCCAGAAGGAGTTAACCCAACTCTACAACTGACCTGCTTTCCAACAGAGCCAGAAGGAGTTAACCCAACTCAACAACTGACCTGCTTTCCAACACAGATCCAGAAGGAGTTAACCCAACTCAACAACTGACCTGCTTTCCAACACAGATCCAGAAGGAGTTAACCCAACACTACAGTTGACCCGTTTTCGAATACAGAACCAGAAGGAGTTAACCCTGCTTTCCAACACAGAAACCAGAAGGAGTTAACCCAACTGTACAGTTCTTTTCGACAAGCACAAAAGAGCCAAGAGAAACAAAAGGGTCAAGGAAATAAGATGTAAGATAGCAGAGAGGAGACTGTTCATCACTTCTGGCACCGCAGGAAAAATAACGTGCCACTCCGTGCCAACATTTAAACAGATCTGTCTGCCCTTTCCTCCAGACGTCACCTAATTCATCACGGCAGGAAGGAAGTTCTCAGCGCTCCCCCGGTCCCGCGAAGATCCCAGCGTCGGCTTCGCCTCGGCGTCTGAGAAGCCTTGTCGCCGAGAATCGCTCGTCCCTGAGGTAGACGAGGAGAAACGTGGCGAAGGTGCTGAAGAGCGAAGGCGCTCTGGATCTTCCGTATTTCACAGACACGCTCCTGCACACTCATAACGAACTTCCGAAGATGGCTGTAAAGACGTACAATTCATCATTTTCTGGCTGTCAACCTGAGTAGCCTTACAGTGGAATTCAGTCTTACATTTTAATCGCCAGATAATAAACCTGGTAATATTACAGACCATTTTATATTTTAGATGGAGAAAAATGCCGCCACGAAGCATAAAACAGCTAATTGTATTTGGCCGGGAGTTTTTTTGATTAGCTGATGATTAACAATGAGCTGGAATTTCACCCTTAGTTAAAAACGTCCCCCGAGGGGGTTCATCTAGAAACACTGAATATGAAAATAAACATTTTCAATTGCTTCTGCAAAGGAATCTATAGAAAACACAAGACATTACATGTGAAACATTGATATTCTAATCGATATAAATGGTGATACTATCAGACTAGCCAGATCTAGCAGGGCTCTAGTTTAGCATCTTTGAGGATTCATGGAAAGTACTGTTTAGAATGAATCATCTTGAATCCACTGAAATACTGGCTATTTTCAATTACCGCCAAAGGGACTGGACAGAAAACACAAGAAGTTACTACATGCATATTCTAAAACGAAAGTGAGATGAACTTGCAGGACTCTTTGAGGATTCCGTGCAGTGCACTGTTTAGAATGAATGTTTGGGAGAAAAGGGGGTTTGGAATGTCAGAGAGAAGCAGATGGAATGCAAAGCATGTTCCGAACGCGGAGACTAACGATAAAGGCCATGATCCCTCTTAACCTGCCTCTCCAAGTTTAACCTCTTCGGAGATTTTGACCCCGGCTTTCTGCCCCAACTGAAACGCGAATGAAAGTTCCAAAAGACAAGTTAATTCGATGTTAAAGAGGTTTCCGGAGCGGTTTTGCGGTTGATGTGTAAATTGGGACCGACAGCAGGCGGTGAGTTTGGGAGCGTATTGACACGGCTGAATACGGACAAAAGGCAAGTTCATTCACGACGCACCTCCGAGGGTTTATCTCCGTCATCTGGTGGAGCTGTCTCCAAAAACACCTCCTTTATGGGGACATCATAATCAATCTTTATTAGCAATGAGAGTTTATGCACAAGCAAATTGTAAAAAGGATGCCTCCTCCATAAATGCACGTTAACGGCAACAAAGAAAATGTTCAGTTAAAAATCTTTATCAGCATTTACTATACCGTAATAATAATTGCATTGGTTTACTGTTGAATTAAAAAAAACGCGATCTCCCAGCAGACCTTGCTCGTATATAATGAATGGAATTAAATGTTAAATAATTGACAAGTAATAAGCTTACAAGTACAATTAAAACCACAGCTAGGGTACAGAGCGGCATGTTAAACAGTGTTTAAGATGTGTACCATGAATGATTATACCATATCGTGTCAAATGAGGAGAAAGGAGAATGTAGCTCAATATTTCTGTCTTGCATTTCACCAGTGAATACCCTCCGCACAATAACCTCTAATATAATACACTGAGGCTGAGGTGGAGGGGAGGTGTGGTGTTCCAAATCAGCAGCTCTGTTCAGGGGGGGCATGGGGGGTGGAATTATCAGTATTTTTCCTCAGGCATGGCAAACCTTTAATCTCATCCTGGGAGTAAAAAAAACCCAATATATTAAAGAAATTAAGAAAAGTAATTAGCACTTCTGTCACCATCAGGATTAGTTATCATTATACCGTATATTATATGATATCGTATGATATTATATTACATTATATATGGTC
>NC_083761.1:7653837-7718837 GCF_963514075.1 Conger conger
TTTGGAAGTGAATGGGGGAAGGTACACTCTCAGAAATAAAGGTAGGCTGTGCCCTAGAATAGGCTAGAAAATTGTACCCGTGGCCAGCAATTTATTTGTACTTTTTTGTCTTGAAAACCATACTACTTTGTACCCAAAGAGAACTTTACTACTTTACTAATTTGATCCTTGGAGAACAAAACAATGACCTCCACTTGTCACTTTATTTCTGAAGGTGGAGGATACAAGTATTGACATGTACCCAAAGAACCCCCTCTCACCAGGGTCAGGACAAATTGAATGGTGTGAACAGCTCAGGAAGTGACCCGGAATAACAGGAAATGATGCGTCTGAGCCAGCACGTTGGTCCACCTCACACCGCCCGCCCGCATTCGGACGGTAACCTCTTATCCCTTTTAGAAACAGACGTAGGAACTCCCATTCTTAAGACCGTAATCCGCGGGGGCGAATAATCCTGTAGCACGGCCTTCTCCTCCATGATACGCGGTAGCCTCCCTCAAGGTTTTGAGGGGGAGAGTATCTACAGCACTGTCAATAATTTTACACCCTGTCTTATCTGCCGTTTAACAACCGCCAGGAGTCGATGAGGCGCTTCAGGGTGGGGGAGTTTGGGGTGGGGGGCGTTTGTTCCGTCGGTGAGTTTATCTCCTGTTGCTCCGACACTGCGCTGGTGCTTGGGAACAGAGATAATTCTGTTTGGGCGGGCCTTCACTAGCGTGTAGCGTCCAGTCCACGGAGGCCCGTGGTAGTGTCCTTCCCTCAGTGATGTCTGGAAGGCAGCAGGTTCAGCTCAGCCAACCACAGATTATGTGTACTGTACATACAACTTCGCAGGCGGCTTTTCTGTAATGTTGTTTTATGAAATACGTGTATCTGAATCTGAATTACTGAGCTAGCTAGTTTGCTAAACCCGTCGCAATTAGTTGTCTAGTTCTAAAAGCTGCGGCCTTCCAGGCTTGGCTGAGGGAAGGAAAGTACGTTGGGCTCTGAGAAGCCGTGACAAAATAGACTGCACGACGCAGCAAAGTTATGTTAAAAAAACACATTCTGCCTTCCTTGATGGAGATGAAGGGTTGGCGAGTTTAGATCCGTGGCTCAGTTTTTGACGGATAAATTAACTATGTGATTAAATTCCTGTGAAAATTGTAAATAAACGTGAACAGTGAGTATTTGCACAGGCCTTTAAGAATGTTTTATATGTTAAAAACATCTTAGCTAAGCTCTGTCCTAAGGGTATTCTGCTTGGTCAAAATACGGACTAAAAGTATATTTATCTAGAATCATAGTAAGCAACTATAACACCTATAATCATTAAACAAGTCTTCCATTCAGTGGGAAAGTCATGTTCGTTTGATGAGTGGAAGTTACTAGCGAATGGACATAACGGGTGGAAGTGAGATTGAGAAGATTTATGTGAGGTCAGTTCATATTAGACATGCATTTGTTTAAAAACACGAAGTTCCTACGGGAATGGCCTACGCACACGAGGGTGATCTAGATCCATGTTTAGGGAGCGCTGTTCTTCTGCATCTAGAGCGGGGGAAGCAGGCAACGCCACATCGCAACAGGATTACAAACAGAGCAAATAAATTCCAAATTAAACACACAACCAGCCAAAAACCCAAATAAATCTTTATGAGGATAATTATACTGTACTCTGAAGTATCGTTCAGAAAGTATTACTGGAAGGGAATATCACCGGATAGGTACCGTACAGTGTACAGCGCTTGCACTGATTTTAATATCAGCGTCTCCTGCGATAGGATTTCTCTGTTAATGCCTTTCTGCGGGGGCCTAGTAAGGCTGAACAGATCTCGGCGGTGCTTTACGGCCGTGTGTTTATAACCGCGTTAAAACCGCCGGCCGCTTTGTTTCATTAACCCTGTGTCACGGCCCCCAACTTTATTAACGGGGAAACGCTGGCCAGGAGTGATTAGTAAGACGGCGGAAAGAAAATATTTTCCATGTAGCGGGGGAAGCTCCCGTCTGTGTTCACACCTCACACCTGTTACCCACGGCAGGGCCTCATTAGCACAAGTGGCCGTCTTCGGGGGCGGTCGGAGGCCCTTGCTCAAACGAACCCATTCACCAGGACTTATTGAAAAACAAAGGGCAGGGAATCAATGGCCACGAAAGGACGCCGGGTTTATTCGCCCTCTGTTATTGCGCGAGTGCGTCTGGTGTGACGCGGCTTTGTTTCCTTCACCGGCACCTTGAGGACGAACGACCCGAGACGGCACGATGGTCCTTGTCTGCAGGCTGGGGAGGCAGCCGGTCAGACCCTCCAGAGGTCTCCAGACGCTGGGGCCTCATCATGTGGGCGGCCTGTAGCGTAGCGGTTAAGGTAAATGTCTGGGACACGCAAGGTCGGTGGTGCTAATCCCCGGTGTAGCCGCAATAAGATCCGCACGGCCGTTGGGCCCTTGAGCAAGGCCCTTAACCCTGCATTGCTCCAGGGGAGGATTGTCTCCTGCTTAGTCTAATCAGCTGTACGTCACTCTGGATAAGAGCGTCTGCCAAATGCAAATAATGTAATGTAATGTAATGGAATAATGTAGCGCCAGGGCCTCAGATTTCAGTCCTGGAGGGTCGCTGTTTGGAGCCCTCAGTGACTCAAACTGATCACTCATACAGAAACACGTCAAAAGGCAGCAGATGCTGCGGCCCTTGAGGACTGGAGTTTGGCACCCCGGCCTGGAGGAACATGACTTACTGTGGCAACGACGGGCAGACCAGGGATGTTGTGTGTGATTCTCTGGGGTTGGCTCGTGTATAAGCGTGACCTATTCAAGCGTAGACACCTAACCCCTAAATGCTCCTGACGAGCTGGTTGGTGCCTTGCATGGCAGCCAATCGCCGTCGGTGTGTGAGTGCCAGTGTGAGTGCGAATGGGTGAATGAAAAGCATCAATTGTACAGCACTTTGGATAAAGGCGCCGTATAAATTCCAACCATTTACCATTCGCTATTCAACCACCTCACTGTGTCTGCGTTAAAACTTCGGCATTTACCGGTTTTTGTTTATATCAGGAGAACTAGGCCGGTTTGGTCTCAGGCAAATGGCAGAGGGGAGTAATCAGCAGTATGCAGCTCAGCCACCCTGCCTGCGTTAACCAGACACAGACTTCTGGGGAACTGCGTAGAACAGGGCGATCGCCAACCCACTCGGGAAGCTGAAACGCATGTCTGTGCTTGAAAGATGGTCCAGTCAGTGCACCAGGCGCTGAATCACATGACCTTGCGGAACCGCATCATGACCACGCCCCCCCTCGCCTGCCCGTCCAGTCAAAACAAACAGCCTCAGGGGGAAACGGGACAGGGCTGCAGGAGTCTAGCGAGGGGATGGGCGGCCTTGGACTCTGTAACTGCACGGGTGAAGGGACGAGGCCTCGTGAAGGAGGAACAGATGGAGAGAGACAGAGGGAGATACGGCCTCACCTCTGTCTACACCAGAGCACTTATAACACCTCTGACAGACAGGCACAATGAGCATGTGCAGACACTCGCAGACATCAAGGTACAAAAAGTGACTAAAAAGGTACCAATGCTTGTCACTGTGGCGGTAGCCTATAGCCCTGCCCAGCAATACATATTATTATATTATATATTATATATTATATATTAGGCGGCACGGATGGTGCAGTGGGTAGCACTGCTGCCTCACAGCAAGGAGGTCCTGGGTTCGAATCCTGGTCGGCCAGGGCCTCTCTGTGTGGAGTTTGCATGTTCTTCCCGTGTTCGTGTTTGTTTCCTCCGGGTACTCCGGTTTCCTCCCACAGTCCAAAGACATGCAGGTTAGGCTGATTGGAGAGTCTAAATTGCCCGTGGGTATGAGTGTGTGAGTGAATGGTGTGTGTGCCCTGCGATGGACTACTACAATCTACTCATTTACTCCCAAGGAGATTACACATTACTGTACTTTGGGAGAAATTTAAATTTGAAATCCTTGAAGAAGAAAAATTTATTTCTGAGAGCGTACACGTGTAACCTCACAAATACGTGCACAAATACCGGAGAACTTCAGTGACGCTCTGTCTCTTCTGTGTTTAAATCTCAGGCTACACCCCCCCCCCGCCCGAACACACACACACAAACAGACCATTGCAGCAAATATGCTTTCATGTTTTTTTTATTCTTTTTTTTTTCATTTGTTTCAATAAAGGACAAAATGGGTGTGTGAACAGGGTAATGCAGACAACTGCCGAAATCACAGAGACAGTGGTATCTCCAACACAGACCGGAAACAAAAAGAGCAGGGTTTGTCGGCAACCTTAGGTCACCATTTAAAAAAAACAAAACGAAAACCAAAAAAAATAAAAATAATAAAGTCAATCAAAATGAAAAAAAAAAGACAACAAAAAGATCCATTTATGTGCCTCTGTTTTGAACAGCGCACAGAAGTTATAATAAATAGTGACTCCCATTGAAAAGGCTAAAGTTCAAGTTCAGTTTTACAACAAACAGCTTTCAATACAGGATTAGAAAAGACTGATAACAAAATATTCCGCATTGCCATTTACAAAAAAGTATCAACTCAAGCGGGCTGCTCCGTTATTTCAATTTCATGTTATTTTTTAAATATGCTTTGCATATGAAATTCTTTCCCAATCTAAATATAAAGCACCATTTAGTTTTTGGCAATGAAAAAAAAAAAAAAACTGCAAAACCTTTTTTTTTCTTCTTATTTTAAATGCTATTTATTTATTAATTTACTTATGTATTGGTTTATTTATTGTCAGATTTTTCTGCATATGGCGATATTTTTTCTTTAAGATGCTGGAATGTAGTCAGGTGAGAGGAGGAGCATCAGAATACACTATGGAGGAACCCAACGTCGGCTTGCATTACTGCGTACGGAACGGCAGCAGAACAGGAATAAAAAAAGATATGTACAACCATCTGTTTTTTTCGCTAGTGTGGACATTCTCAACGGACAGCCTGATGCGACCATCAAATGGCCTCTTATCTATACAATGCCACATAATATCACTTTTTTTCCTTTTCATTTTTTAAAACATTACAAATAATTCGCACTATATTATCCTGCCAAATTAAAAAAATATACTGTGGCAGCTTGTTTTTTTTTGTCGTTTTTTTAATTTTATTTTTTATCCACTACCGAAGAAGGTACGCCGATACCTTAAGAGAACAAGCAACAGTTAAAAATACAAGCTTCAATATAAATACTATAGTGCCTACACTAGGTGAACATTTAATTCAAATACCATTCTAGAAATACAGAAAAAAGAAGACCATAGATGTGTTTTAGCATAGGAATCGACAAGAGTGTGCATTTTCCTATATTTAAGTTCTCTATATATTTATATATAATCTTAAACCTTTCCCCGATGCAAGTTTGCAAGTTTTGTTCAACCTGAAGAGCTGTGAAAAGCCAAGGCAAAAAAATAAAAATAAAAATCATAGATAACAAAGTCCACCAAGACAAAGAGGGGAAAAAAACAACTGTAATACAGTTTCCTAAAAAGAAAGAAGCATTTTTGAAAAACAAAAGTCATCTTAATATGTTTTTTTTTTCTCAAAAAGTGTACAAATAAAAGGTCTTGCCGCGTCAGCAGCAAGTTCGGATCATTCATTCAAAAGCAGGAAAAGCCCCGTCACTGCACTGATACCTGCGGCGCAAACCGCTCGGCATTCTGGGGGGAAAATGGCTGGCGACAGGTTCTCACTTTTACTCGTTTCTACATCACGCAATGACACCACGTTGAGCTGTTATCGTTATAGCAAGTTTTCCCTTGAGTGTAATACCTGTAAACAGGGAAAATTGATCAGTGCAGTTAATTGTCCTATAAATGAGCGGTTTTTATTTTATACTCAACCACTGTACCTCTGATTAGAGAGACAGATACAGGCTCCCAGGAAGAGTGACAAGTGCTATTGTGAACATCGACTGGGGCTGACGCGATGAAAGAGTCCTCGTTCATGTCAACACAAACAACACGCCATGTATGAAAAAGTGAAAAAACCTTTCTTGCTTTTCTGCACTTTTTTTAAGGAGCACAGGTGTAGTTACTGCAATTTCTGAGCACAATTCATTTCAAGGGTCTCAATTTCGTCGTACAAGCCATTCATAGTTAATCATCACGAAGAAAATCGGTTTTTTTTTTTTTTGTTTTTATTTAAAACGCTACACTTGCGAATCAAGGACGGGAGAGGCTCCAGCCATCTCCCGTTTAATTCCTGGAATTCCCCCAATTAGTTCATCTTTTCAGAATTAAAATGCCCTCTGATTTTAAATAATACTGCCTGGGCCACACCCCCAACATCCAAGCAGCCACGTCGTTTCTTTGTGCTACTTAAAAGAACTGCAAAACCTTTACTAAAAGCAACCAAGTAAAAGTCGTAAGAGCTTAAGATCATGGATTCGAAAAAAGTCACAGTACCATTGCGTACGGTACCACAAAAACAACAACAACAAACAAAAAATAAACATAAAAGTTCAAAACCCCACACAGCATGTACCATGCCAGTAAACAAGAGTGGTAATTTAAAGAATATACACATTATAGGTAGCTATATGATGATTAACTAGAAATGTCTTTTGCTTCTTTTTCACTGTCCTTTTCTCGTAAGTCACAGTTGACCATAGCAGTCAGGTACTTGATGCAAGAACCTTATTTTCGGATCCAGCGGACCCATTTCCAGTATATAGCTGAGACTCCAAGCTTAGAGCAAACAGGAGAATTTACCAATGCAGTTTCAAGATATCCAAGGCACTCTTTTTTTTTTTTTTTTTTGTTTTACCAAATGATAGTACTAATTCAAATGTAATGACTTTTTCCTCTTCTTCTGCTTAGAAAGTCAAGGCTGTCACTGTTTCACATTTAGTAAATAGTCCAATTGATCATTTTAACCCCAAGTGGACGAAAATCTTTTAGAAAGATCAGTTTAAGTGCGACTCCCTGCCCGACCGAGGGTTAAGCGACAGACTGTTCACCTCCATGTCACGACACGAAGCTGTACCGTGATGCGCATGACAGAATGTGTTCGCACGGTCTGCGCTCGCTCGCTCGCTCGCTCTCTCTCTCTCTCTTTTTAAAAAATAGAAAATAACAAGAAAACGGCAACACATTACTCAACAACTCACCAATCAAAGACAATTTCTTTTAAAAAGTAGCCAAAACATACCGAACATGCTGTCTTAAATTTTTTTTTAAAAATAAAAAGAAAGAAAAAAAGTTTTACACAACATGTAAATTATTGCACAAGAGAAAGGCTCGAAGTTTTTGCGTCAATGCAATAGTATTGCCCCAATACAGATCATGCATTCAACGGTAAAATGAAAACGGGGTGGTGGAGGGATGGGAACAGGAAGTGGGGGCTGCCCTGGTGCCAAGCACAGGGAATCATCCTCCACTGGACTAGAGAAACAGGTGAAAGGGGGGGTGGGGGGGAATCTCTACGTTGGGAGGAGGGGTACGGGGGGGACGGCTGACGGGTTGAGGTTTTGGGGGTTTCTCCCGAAGCTCCTTCTACTCGGTCTTAATGTCGCTACTCAGAACGCGGTCGTTGTGCCACTTTTTCATGTGTTTCTCCAGGGTGCTGTACACGCTAAAAGGCATCTGGCAGATCTCGCACTTGTAAACGTCCTTGCCCATCTGGCCGTGCGTCTTCATGTGGCGGGTGAGCTTGCTGCTCTGGGCGCAGGCGTAGTTGCACAGCTCGCACTTGTAGGGCCGCTCGCCCGTGTGGGAGCGCCGGTGCACCGTCAGGTTGCTGCAGTTCTTGAACACCTTGCCGCAGAACTCGCAGGTGTCGCTCCGCCGGCCGTCCTTGGAGCTGGGCCGCCCGCCCAGGTGCGGCGTGGAGCCCCCGCTCCCCGTCCCGCTGCGGCCCGACACCCCGCCGTCCAGCTCGCCCGGCGGCGTGGAGAAGCGCAGGCTCCCGTTCTCCGACGAGTGCTCCGAGGACGAGGCGAAGGGCGATTGTCGGGAGTCCCCGAAGCTCAGGAAGGGCTCCTTGAGCTGGCGGGACGCCGCGTAGCCCGCCAGCCACTGGGAGTAGACGTTGTCCGTGTTGGGGATGGTGGGCGTGGGCAGGTCGAAGTCCTTCTCCGTCTTGATGCGCTTGGAGAAGGGGCTGAGCGAGCTGGGGCTGCCCAGGAGGAGCTTCTTGGACAGGCCGACCGAGGCGGACTCGCTGGGGGACGAGCCGCGCCCGTTGACGGCCGAGCCCTCGTCGGCGCGGTCCGAACGCGAGTCGTCGTCGCACATGTCCCGGGACGGCTCCCTCTCGGCCCGCAGGACGCCCCTCTTGTGCTGGGCGAAGGCCTCGCTGTAGTGCTGCATGCTGGCCGCCAGGCCCATCCCCTGCACGCCCTCCGGGAGCGAGCGGGGCACGCCGTCCTCCGCCCCGCCCAGGCGCCCCGCGCCGTTGTTCTCGTGGTGCCGGGCGGCCTCCAGGCTCAGGCTGAAGCGGTAGTCGTTCCTGCCGCCCTCGCTCTCCAGCTCCTCCTCTTCCTCCTCCTCCTCTTCCTCCTCCTCCTCCTCCTCTTCCTCCTCTTCCTCCTCCTCCTCTTCCTCCTCCTCCTCCTCCTCCTCGCCGTTCTCGGGCAGCATGCAGTTGTTCTCGCTCTTGAACTTGGCCACCACGGACTTGAGGGCGTTGGTGGCGCTGCCCAGCAGGTCGCTGGTGCCCGGCTCGGGGGAGCTGGCGGCCGACAGCCCGTCCTCGGACCGGACCGTGCCGGGCGAGGACTTGTGCAGGTGGGTCTTCATGTGGCGCTTCAGCTTGCTGGCCTGGGTGCAGGCGTGGTCGCACAGGTGGCACTTGTAGGGCTTCTCGCCGGTGTGGCTCCGCCGGTGGACGATCAGGTTGCTCTGGAACTTGAAGGACTTCCCGCAGAACTCGCACGACTTGCTCTTCAGCGACTGGCTCGCCGACTGCGGCTGCTGCTGCTGCTGCTGCTGCTTATTGGGCGTGGACTGGGAGCCGGCGGACGGCGATTGGGCGGCGGGCAGGAGAGGGGGCGTGGCCAGGAAGGGCGGCTTGCCTCCCGCTGGCTGGAATGGTTGCAGCAGCCGTTGCATAGGGCCGGGGGGCGAGAGGGGGGGGGACGCGCCCCCCCCGGCGGAGGGGTTGCCCGCCAGCTCGCGCAGCCTCCGGGAGAAGTCCATGGCGGGGGGGTCGAGGGGCAGGGGGTTGAGCCGCAGCACCCTGTCGAAGGCACTCGGGTGGTGGTGGGAGGCCAGCGCCAGGTCCTCGGGGCTGAGGTGGTGGCGGGGCGGGGGGCTGAACAGGGGCGGGGTGGGGGGGTACCGGCCCCCCTCGCGGCCGGACGCCGAGCCCGGGATCCGCAGCAGGCTGAAGGGCCCGCCGTCGGCGAGGTGCAGCCCGTGCAGCGGGGGCTGCTGGGAGGCGCAGTCCGCGCCCAGGCCGGGCGGCGGGCCCACGCGGGGCGTCAGCGGGCTGCCGTGCTCGCTCTCCAGGTAGATGCGGAAGCCGTGCGTGTTCTGCGCGTGCTGCAGCAGGAACCAGGCGCTGCCGAACGGCTGCTTGCAGGTGGTGCAGGTGTAGCTGCTGGGCTCGTCCTTACCTGAGAGACACAGACAGGGAGGAGGAAAACCGTTAGCATCACCGTTAGCAAATCTGTTAGCATCACCGTTAGCATCAGTGTTAGCATCACCGTTAGCATCAGTGTTAGCAACACCGTTAGCATCACCGTTAGCATCACCGTTAGCATCACCGTTAGCAACACCGTTAGCATCACTGTTAGCAACACCGTTAGCATCGCCGTTAGCAATGCCGTTAGCATCCCGCTGTCCCCTTCAACATCTTTGTGTTTAAACCAGACCTGGGTCAAGTATGTACTTGTTTTGGATTCAAATACTTGTCTACACTTTACTGAGCTTGTCTTGTGCATCTGAACCTATGAAGTACTTTCAATAAGGGCAAACTCCGCCTTCTGGTCCTCTTGGTTGGCTCAATTGCGCCAGGCAAAACCAATCGAGCACGGAAGAGTATTTGAATCCAAAACAATTACGTATTTGACCCAGGTCTGAGGATCCCACTACTTCTTTGTGTTTAAACTACTCCTTCACACAGACACAAAGTTTAGCAGCGGGATTTAGTGCTCCCATTTTAGGAAGATTTGCTCCTGAAGAACTGATGTGTGCTAACTGGGCAAATAATTTAGGAGTACATCTCCTAATTTAGATGCATTAGTGTGCTCCTAAATTTTTCAACTTCGGAGCACATGTGGCCCCTGATAAAAATGGTTAGTTTAGAGCCCTGGGGTTCGTTTCTCCTGTCGTCACACAGTTGCACATATGAGGGTCACGCGTGTGGGAATCGGGGTCGGTGCCATCAAGAGGCACACGCTAAGCTCGCTCAGACTCGGCCATGATGAACCCTACGCAGAACGGCTCATCACCCGGAGACGAGGGACCTGAAGGGGGTACAACGATGGAACGATTTGGGCCGCCCCCTCACCCCAGCAGACCCGTAAAACTCGCATCGCAAGAACAAGAACGCTGTCCTCACAAACAGGCCTCGAACCCCGCCGCAACTCTGAAAGAGCGCAGTGTTTACAAAACGTCTCGAAAAACAGAGGCCGCTGCGGCTGACACCGGGCCGTGACCGGTCATTCTAGGGGCGGGGAGTTTTCACAGACGAAGGCCTTAAAGCCCGCCTCATTTTAACCTACCCGTGCTTTTCAACTGTGTGGCGTGCCATGTCTGCGAAACAGAGACTTAGCAGCCCGTAATCGTATTAATTCACTACGCGCGTGTGCGCGTGCATATACATAATATTGTTTTTAATCCAGGAGTCCTTGTGAAGACATTCCTACAGGATGAATGATTCCCCGCCACTGCCAAGGCCAAGGCGCATTTAAAAGCAATAATTGACTTTGAATGGCGCTGGCCTGTGATTGGCCCCACAATGCGTCCGTAATCTCATTAAACGGGCCCGGCCCGCCCCCCCCCCCCGCACATTTACACGATTGGATAATAAACAGGCCAGCCGGACGAGAGGCGGTCTGCGACGGACGTTGTCGTTTCCTAGACACGACATTTTTTACAGACATACTAAACATTTGATTGATTATTCTCTTCTAAGGGAGTAAATGTACGTAGCATTCTTTGCTCTCATTTCAACAGTTTTCACTGTGGTTTCTTGCGTTTTCATAAGCTCAGCTATAATTAATGTTCTTGGTCAAATAGATACACTTCTGGCATAAAACATCGAGAGTCCCGGAGAAATCAGCTGTACAGTCATATCTTGCTCTGCCCGTGTCCTTGACAGGGACCCCCCCCCCCGCCACCTGGCTGAGTAATTCTAGCACAATTTAGCAGTTCATCAGTTTGAAACTATACAGGGTACATATCATACTTTAATACAGATATATTGATAAACTTTTAGCACACATCGTCGAGAGTTTTGGAGGAACCAGCCTGCTCACTAAGGTGGAGTCTGATTCTGACTTGTGATTGTTCATCATGCTTTTAGGAGGGAGCGAGTGCCCCGTCCCCCGTCCCCCGTCCCCCTCGAGCCCCCCCCACAGGTACGGAGGCGGTGTTCGCCCCGCGGGAGAGAGTCGCCCTGCGGTTGAGGTTCGGACGGCGTTCCCGCGAATCCCGCTCGCGTTCCGCTCCGGCGCTCCGGGTTTTCCCGCTCCCACCCAGGAATTCTGGGCACAGATTAGCCCGGGAGTGCCGCGGAAAACCAATTACGCTCTCCCAAACACAGAAGGGAGGCGACATGGGCGGATCTGTTTGAAAGGTGCGAAGAGAGAGCACTTATTTTCACTGAGCTATTGTATTACATATTAGATGTAATTCATAATTAATAACCGCACTCAAAGGTGTGGACGCAAATGGTCTCTGATTCACGGGGAACAGAAACAAGAAATGTCTCCCAAATCAAGCTTTTGTTTTTTTAACCTCACGTACTTGCTATTTGGGGGTTCAGGCCTGGTGTTTGTCCTTCTTGTTACTCAGTAAAGTGTCTTTCTGTCAATCTTGAAAAATTTAATTGAATTTTTTACTGCGAAAAATCACGATAAAAAAAATCCAGTTTCACTCACTCAGATTATTCAGCTGGTAACCTAGATTTAAAAAAATAAATACTGTAAGCCCAATAAAATTAATTCCGGTGACCGATGATCCCATAAGCACTGGCAACTTCCCTCCCGTTTATTTAATTCTTCCACGGGCAGTTCGGGACCGTAAACAGAGCAATCGGCGCGACCGGCACATTGGCGGTAATTACAGTGGGTAAAGCCCTAAATAAAAGGCATTTTCCGTAAAGTGCTGTAAACGCCAGGGCCTCGGCAGGTGAGAGGAGAAAGGGGTCACTGCAGCCGCGTGCGGCCCCGTCTGATTGAGCGGACGCAGAGGTCAGCGAAAGGCCGCCCGCGCACCGCGCCGAGTGAAATGGATATTTATCACTGAGTAATGAAATGGTGGCCAGGAATCGACGAATTAGCGGCGCAGCTAAAGCGGGGACGCGCGTCTGCGCCTCCCGACTCGCTGTGATTACGCTTTCCTCTGAAAATGACAGGTCACGCAGTCATTTAAAATAGTGTATACGCGCTCACGAACACACACACACACACACACACACGTACATTAAGCACACACTCACACACACACACACACACACACACACACACACACACACGTACATTACGCACACACTCACAAACACGCACACACACACACGTACATTAAGCACACACTCACAAACACACACACACACATGTACATTACGCACACACTCACAAACACACACACACACACACACACAAGTACATTACGCACACACTCACAAACACACACACACACACACACACACACGTACATTACGCACACACTCACAAACACACACACACACGTACATTAAGCACACACTCACAAACACACACACACACATGTACATTACGCACACACTCACAAACACACACACACACACACACAAGTACATTACGCACACACTCACAAACACACACACATTACGCACACACACACTCACAAACATACACACACACACACACACATGTACCTTACACACACACACACTCGCAAACACACAAAAGCACACACATATGCACACACACACACACACATATGCATACACACAGATACACACATACACGCACAAAAATGCACGCACACACACAGAGGAAAAAATACATCTTTGTGGGAGAAGCTGTTGAGAAATTCCTCTATTCACACTTTTACAAAAAAAACAAGAAAAAGAATAACAGAAAGAAAGGCAGACACAAAGCGGAGGCACAGGAGCAACAAAGCGCTGCTCTCTGCTCAGCGATACGCTGCCTTTCATCCGCGTGTAGGAGCCCGGTGGAGCTGGAGGGGTTTCTGAAGCCTTCCGCGGGCAGCAAAGCGAGCAGCGAGACCAGCCCTTTCTGACCAGGCCCGGACAGGACGGCCCGCGTTTTCGGGATAATCCCCTTTTCACGCAGACGAACGGGGACGGCTCGGGAACGCTACTGAACGCGGAGCGCTCCGAACCCACCCACGGGCGAAGGGAGCGCGATGTGTGTGCGTCTAGGGTCACGCGCACTCGTAAATAAAGGAGGGAAGGAGATAAAACGAAAAGAGGAGAACACACAAAGTGCGGGAGAATGAACACGGAAAGTACAAGCGATATAAGCGGTCTCGGGCCTAGGTACGGAGCATCCGTACGCTGTCTGTGGGGAATAATAACGGCACACAAACCGCACACTGTAACACTGCTCCTGAAAACCGCACAGCATTCATTCGCGTCACTAATCCACTACACACGCTCCGCACACATTCCATTACACACTATTCCGTTACGGCTTCACGCGGCACGGCATGTCTACACGGCACAAAATGGCCGACTCAAAGGAGGAAAACGGATATTTGGATAATTTATATTGCGCAGAGAAACCTGGACACACACACACACGCACAAAAAAAAAGAAACGCCAAGCGGGGAGAAATGCGAGCAGGGCCTCAGGGCGGCAGAATTCGATACGGCAGAGCCGGGGCGGGCGGGAAGCGGGGACGGCGAGCCGTTCGGCGATGCCCGCTGGCTCCGCGCCAGCCCGGAGACGCACGGCATTCTGGGACAGGCGGAGGAGGAGAGGAGAGACGCCCACACGCCCCCCTCCCTGAATCACCCCCCCCCCCCCCCCCAACACCACCACGCCGCCAATGCCACGGTTTGTCGACAGCCTCTCCCAAGACCCAAACAGCTGAAGCATGGCTTCAAAATCAAAAGCTGCCATTTTGTGTCTTTCTTTCTATACGGGGGTGGGAGTGGGGGGTGGGGGTAAGGGGGGGGGGGGGGGGTTGCTGGAAAAGGCCATCATTGGTTGGTAAATTATGGATCATTACAATCTACAAAATTACAGTTAATTGCTGCCACCTGCATGGGGTTTGACCCGCGATGTATTTTTTTCCATTATCATTCTAAGGACGGCTGCTGTTTTGCCTCATTCCAATGGTTCGAGCAAATGCGTTCGCACAGAGCAGCGATAAACGGCACTTTAATACCTTTATTTTAGATCAAATCTAAATCGGGAATTACTAAAACAATCAATAAAATAAAACTACGCTTGCCAAATGCTTTGAAACAGGCACATGTAAATGCATGAATACGTGTATTTTCGTAAACGTATTTAAATAATTTATGGAGCCGTCAGTTGACGAATGAGATTCATTACGTGCCCAGACACACATTAATACGGCAATATCATCATCCATTTCTTTTTTTTTTTTTCCCTGTTTTATTCCATTCGGTAAAATACTTCAAAATGAGACGATGGACCTTTTATGGAGTTTAATAAGCGGCAGGAACGTTTCCAGCTAAAAGCACGGGGGGAAAGCCAGATTTCCAGGGAGTGTCAAAATCCTTTTCTTAGGGGGGGGGACATTTTAGAGTCGGTGAAAAAACACGCCCTGCACAGCACACCGTGAAGGTGCCATTTTTAATCAGGCACTGCGGAAGACAGCTCTGAAGGACAGGTCACCACAACACTACATTTACCCGGACCCAGTTCATTTGATTAGACACGCCGAGGCTTTCTCCAATCTGTAATCATCTTTTTCAGATGACATTTTGAATATCCAACTCGGCGAATAATTGTGGCAATAATTGATACCTTGGTGTGGGCTAAGGGGCTATTGATTGGCACCCTCCATGCCGAAACAAACGTTCACCATTCCCCTGCCACGGCGGAAACGCATAAATCTGGCATTTGCTGACAAACTGCGACTGTGCCTTCGGATTTAATGATAATACTTTAGGAGACAGGCAGGGAGAGGGAGGGGGCAGGAACCTCAGGCTTCTCACAGACTCCAAAAATTTAAGAAAGAGGGGGGATATGAAGTGCCACCCTGGCCCCCGCCTTGTTTCCGCGTGTATAAAATACACTCTCCCGAAGAGTTCTTCTACTGGCTTATTCTGTCTCAGAAACGCAGACGCTGGAATGTGTGTGTGCGCAATAAAGTGTGTGAATCAAATTCTCAGCTGCTTAATATGCATGACCGTGGATTAAAAAAAGAGATACTGTACATAACAGGAAGAGAGAAAGAGAGAGAGAGGGGGTTGAAGAGAGAGAGAGAGAGAGAAAGAGAGAGAAAGAGTTTAATTCACTGAATTTGTGACATTTAAAATAAATTGTCCATTTAATACAGAACAAACACAACCGAAAACCAAGTAGCCAACACAAAAACACAACACACAAGAGAGAGAATGTGAGACAGAGACAGAGAGAGAGGGGAACAGAGAGAGAAAGAGAGAGCGAGAGAGAGGGGAACAGAGAGAGAAAGAGAGAGAGAGAGTGAACAGAAGCATGCTCTCTGTGTTGAAGGAGTCTCACGGCGACGGCCGAATCGGACAGTTTCAGAGTTTGCAACGATAACGCGAAGCTCCGCGGCACAAGCCAAAGCCGGTGCAGGCCGACAGGCTTCTGCCACGACCAACAGGAAACGTCACAGAGCGATGTTCTGGGACCCGGCACGCTAGACAGCAGAACAGCCATCCCTCTCAACACCAACCCTGTTCACATCAGCCAGGAACTACACCCAGATCCTCACTCTGGACTGCAAAACCCAGAGGCAAGACGAATCCCATTCATATCCCCACATGATACCAGAAACTACACCCAAGTCTTCAGTCTGGACTACAATACCCAGACACAAGACAAATCCCATTCACATCGCCACATAATACTAGGAACTACACTCAAATCCTTGGTCTGGACTACAATACCCAGACACAAGACAAATCCCATTCACATCACCACATAATACTAGGAAGTACACTCAAATCCTTGGTCTGGACTACAAAACCCAGAGACAAGACAAATCCCATTCATATCCCCACATAATACCAGAAACTACACCCAAGTCTTCAGTCTGGACTACAACACCCAGACACAAGACAAATCCCATTCACATCGCCACATAATACTAAGAACTACACTCAAATCCTTGGTCTGGACTACAATACCCAGACACAAGACAAATCCAGTTCACATCACCACATAATACTAGGAACTACACTCAAATCCTTGGTCTGGACTACATAATACATGCAGTGGAGGCAGAAGCTGTGGGTGGTTTTCAAGATAAGGCTTGAAAACGGTGTTAGATTCTATCTAGCTTTTAAGTAAACTACGCATTAGGTGGAGTTTAGCTGTAGGAAAAGGCAAACATTGCGAGGCTGAAGGGCCTGTTCCCGTCATTATGTTATGGTATGTTATGCAACACCAACCCTGCTCACATCACCACACAATACCAGGAACTACACTCTCAGATTCTCAGTCTCAGACAGCACACGACCAGACAGCACACAATCCAACAGCTCCACAACATTACTTCACAACGACGAAGGGTCACGTGTGAACAATCTGAGAAAACGAGAGAAAAAAGAAAAAAAGAAAAAGGGGACATCAGTTTTAGACAGTCCTCATGGGAGCTCTGCAGCACACTTCGTTGCAAGCATGTAAAACAAAAATAAATAAATGAATAAATAAATACACAGAAGGGAGGAGGTGCCAAGTTAGGAAGACGACTGCAAACTGCAGACACTTCTTAGGACTGCTGTTCTCGGGCAGCGTGATTTCAAACGGCACACTGAGACGAGTCTGCGTGACGCTGGCCGGATTGTGTTGCCCTCTGAGGAGGGGTGGACAGGAGCTCTGTGGACATGTTCTCATCCTCTCCGCCGAAACGACTTCTGCATCTTCAAACCACACCACAGAGTTTCTACACAGATAAACCGCCTAACAGCGCAAGAAATTATGCGGATGGTTGTATGCTAACACGCGCTAGAAGGGCACTGCGAAGAAAAAGTCCGTCTTGACAAGTGTCTTCGTTTAGTAATGAGACTCATAATCTTATTTCAAGTCTCATTACAGCATCACTCTCCCCAGCGACAAAAAACATCGCCCATAACACGAGGCGGTAAAATACATTCACTTGGCAAACAAACAGCAACTTGAAACAAGCTAATTTAGTCTACGCAAGAAAGTCTCAAGACTTAAGACTCGCTGGGCCGAGGTTGACTGCGCGGGTGGGAAGGGTTACTACGGACGCTGCCAGGACTCCCGCCGTCTCCCGATCGCCCTTGACGACGGCGGTAAGACGCAGCCCGCTCCCAGAGAGTAATCGCGGTAATGGAGCGGGGCTGTAACAGGATTAGCGAACGCCGCACGGCAGACAGGGCAGCAAAGCGCAGTGCGGTATCACAGCGGGGCTTTATCTCAGTCTGAGTGCGCTTTCCAACGGCGTTATCGTGTTACGCTTTCATTTTGACCCCTTCCACACCCCCGCTTGCCCACCAGTGTGGACTCACAAACAAAACATCGCACTTCTTCCCAACACATCCACGCACAATGAGAAGACTGTGAAAACCAAAGACATACGTCAGTCTCACCAAGTCTTATATTAAGACTTATTCCATATTTCCGTTCCTCTTTTGCTAAAAAATACAAAAATATTGCCAATGATGTGAGACAGTAAGACAAGCAAACCAACAGTAACTTTAAAGAAAGTTCATTTATTCTACTTGACTCATACAAGACTAAAACACTTTTTTGGCAGTGAAGTTCACCAAAATAATAATAATTATTATCTATCAGTCCTAAAACTATCACTTATAATACTACACGCTCAGTGTTATAGAGCGTATTAGTCTGCCACTGCTGTTGTTATTGTGGCCATTGGCAGCACTGGTGGGTTCTGGGATACGATTAGCCGTGAGTACTCCCTGGTGAGGCCTGGCCGGGCTTTCTCTCAGACACTTTCCCTCTTTGTGCCGCGGTCCAGACGCTTTGTTACCACGCCGAGCGACCGGGCGACCGCGGACAAAGGCCCGTTTGACCGACCGCTTGTTCCGAGACAAACCCCCGGACACAGGAAGCGCGGCGGGAAAGAGAGGCCGCGTTCCGGCAGCTGTCCGAACATCGCTCCGCGATCAGACGAGAGGACGTTCCCGGGGGGGTGGGAAACGCACATTCGCATTCACCAATCAGTACATTGCTGCCTAATCTGCCCCGTTAAGAGAATATTTCACGTAGCAACAGACACAAGAAGGAAGATGATTGGCTGGAAGTACTGACACTGCTGACTGCAAAGAAGTGGCAGAGACTGGCAGAACTGGCAGAGTGTCCATTAACCACCCCCCCCCCCCCCCGCTCACTTCCCCAAACCCAAATAAGCACAACCGCAAAACAGCAATTTTTTTATTTTTTTTTCGGGCCTTGCACACAGAGCATATGCTTCAGAAGGATGTTTAGGCTATCTGTGCAACGGTCAAGCTGACTTCTGAGAACAGGCAATGAGCAGAACAACAGCGCGGTGCACAGCTGTCCAACCCGGTCAAAACACGCCGCTCCTTAGCAAGATTAAGATGTGCAGTGAAGAGAGCTTGCTCTGGCCTCAGATATGTGGACTTGGTGGGGGGTTAGAGACTGGATTTAAGATAGAAAAATGGTGGATGGCGGGGAGGAAGATGGTGAATAAAAAGGAGAGAAATGATGAATAATTAAGTCCGTATTCTCGCCGATGTCTGGGCTAAGCTGGGTGAACCGCAGGGGTGGGTGGGGGGATCCACACCAGGAACGCAGCGTCACCGTCACGCGTGTAATCCCACCGATATCCACACCCGCCACGCGGCGGACAGAGATGGTGGTTTCGGGACGGGAGGCTCGGACGCTCCCGAGTCTCCACTCCCGGCTTGCTCTCACAGAGGAGGAGAGGGGGCCTAAGAAATTAAGAGTGAGGGTATAACCAAACCCCTCAGTCCCCCGCGGGCTACAGCGGAGCAGGAAGTACCGTAGTATGGTCGGTCACTCTACCTCGAGATTCCACCCCCCCTACGCTGGCATCCCAGAGTCTGTGGGTGCATCCCAATACTAAAAAAAAAAGTGTGTCCTCCTTTCCTCCATTCGTCTCGTCCCCCCACACCACTGAACAGAAGGACTGGAGCACATGTTTTCTTGAGTACTGGGACGCACCCATGATGGTAGTGGAGGAAAGGAGGAACCGTTTTTTAGAGTATTGAGACGCACCCCCCGATACACAGCGGACACAACACTCTCGCCAGTCAGATCAGCCACCACACGAAACCGCTCTAGCATTCTTTTACTTTCAGCTTGGAAAAAAACGACACCAGCTAGGAAAGATTAATAATAAAAAAAAGCACTGGGTTTTGCGAATATTTAGGTAAACCTCAGATTGAAACCAGGAAGCGCTGGCGTCTCTAGGCGAGCAACCGTTCGGCTGTGTCCGCCACAGAAACGCTTGAGGTCTCTACAGCTTCTTCATTTCAGGGGCGTCCGGCAGCGTTTCGGACAAACTGACAAACCCACCAAGTGCCCAATGAGACATCTGTCAGCTGAGCGTGTCGAAGAGAGATACCAACACCCCACCCAGCTGCATTCTGGGATTTCCTGCCGTGGCTCCAGACGGGTCAAAACGGACCGTGTGTGTCGCTCAACTCCAGCATGGAGACTCTGGGTTACTATAGCACAGCCAAACCGGACCGATGCATCGAAAAATCACCCGTAATGTTGGGTGCCGGGCAACCTCCACCTCCTCCCTGCTACACAAATCACGCTCCTCCAGAGCCCAGCACTGCTGCTTCTCCACCCTCCCTTTACCTGGGAGTCAGGTGTGTTCACCCCCCCTTTACCAGGGAGTCAGGTGTGAAGGCAGTCTGGCCAATCAGTAGCACTACTTTTTCAGTTGGGGAGGAAAGAAACCGGGGCCGGATTTGGGTTTGAGGGCCAGATTTGAGTATCCCTACTCTACAGTACATAGGCTACACCATATTCCTTCTGCTGCTCTACAAAAGAGGAAATCTAGTTGTACTTGCAAGGTATTAATAATAGAAACCCATTTGCGGTGTCTTCTTCAGAGGAAATAGAATTAAATGAAAGGAATGGACATAAATGAAAAAAAGAAACAAACCCACTGTTCGTACGGGAAAGACACACGCAAGTCATTTCCCATCAGTTTATAAAAGGCATCGGGAAAAAAAAAATCAAACAGATTTCACAGCAATTTGCTTCACTTTGTTATGTTATTTCACATGGACCGTGCTCATCACTCACAGCTGATGCAGCTCCGGAGCTAATTCTCATCTTCGGTCCCTCGTCATTTCATAACTCACGAATAAAAACGGAGACACGCACAGTACATTCGTCACACGGGAGACAGAGACCACTACAGCTCCTCCATTCATAAAAACAGACTCCGTCGAAGGACGAGGCGCACCAGCGGATTAACGCTCCACACACACTGTGGGTGATATTGGCTTAAAAAAAAGGCAGATTTGAAACACAGTAAACAGGCAGTAAACAGGTGTTTAGTTTCAGGTGGATCAGAACCCGGTCCGCTGACGGGCCGTTTCTCCGGCACGCCCGCGCTCGTTTCGAGCGGTCGACCGGACCGAGAGGAGTAGGGGGGGGAGAATACGTGGCCCTAATGGAGCCCGTTGGTGAAGGGCCTATTTGTTCTGCCGTTAATGGGGAGGGATGACATTATTACTGCCTCCCTCCTGCCTTCCCGCTGAAAGACAGACCGGGAAAAAAAAACATTTTGGTCGCGCTGTGTGCGACGAGGGTCCGCTAAACTGGCTTTATTGCTGTAATTAAATATCCGCCGCTCGTACAGAAACAGCTCCTCTGCAGCCATTCTCCGCCCGTTTTTAAAACCTGTGAAGAGCAGGGTTTTTTTTTTGCAAGGTTTTTTTTTCTCTTCATAATTCAAGTCAGTGTTCTAGAACTTCACAGCTTCCGCTCACCAGTACTGATTGTGACATCAGCCTTAGAATTTTCAGTTAAGAACATTGTAATGATTTCAGTTACTAGTACTGATTGTGACATCAGCATTAGAATGCATTAGAACATTCTAATCTCATATTTGTCATCTGACACCTTAAAAGGTTACAGGTAGGCCTGGAGTTCAGCTTCTCTGTTTGGGATGGCCCAGCGCCTCAGGTGGAATAAGATGCCTTCCGGCAAAATGAGACCAAAATCTAAAACTGGCGGAAAAATAATTTCTATTTGACATTTTCACTACTGGTGAGGTATGTGAAGGGGAAACTTGGAATACATGCAGTGTGCCAGAGAAAAAAAACAAGAGAACTTCCCAGGGTCCAAGACACCTTAATCACGCAGCAAACCGTAACAAATAACAAGTTAAAATCTTCGTTCTTTTGTATTTGAGCCCTGCAAACTGTAGGGGTGGGATAATGTGTGTGCGTGTCTGTGTGTGTGTATGTTTGTGTGTGTGTGTGTGTGTGTATGTGTGCGTGTCTGTCGGGGTAGGGGGTTGGAGTGGGGGGACTACCCTGAATTCACAACTAAAGCGTAAAGTGTTGAGAACGGTTAGTCGAGTGATTTATCAAAAACACTCATGTGGTGATTAATAAGTGCGGGAGGCGACCCGCGGGACCCCAATAAGAGATTTTAATTATTGCTTTTGTTAATTGTGGCCACTGAAGAGGCGCTGTCGCCGGTCCCCCAGGTCCGCTAGCGTGTCCTTCAAAGGTCAGGAGAAGAGAGGAGTCTGCGGGGCTTTTATCGGGAGGAAATGCCAGGGTCGTTCACACACGACGCATGTTAAACAGCCCGGCGAAGTGCAGGTGCCTGCCATGTCCTCTCCAGCAGCAATACATCAGCGCTGAGCGTCGCCCGTGTGACGGAGACGACCGGGGGGGCCCACGGCATGCTGGGTAAAAACATCATCAGTGCGAGCCCGCGGATCCCTGACTGGGTCTTGTACGACCCCTCCGAAACCGGCATCTCCTCCAAGGGCAAGGGACATCTCCCGCCGGACGTGATGTTATCCTGATATTGTGGCGTCTGAAATTCACACCTTAATCAACTGGTCACCCTTTTCCTCTCTCTCTCTCTCTCTCTCTCTCTCTCTCCCCCCCGCTCTCTCGCTCTTGTTCTCTCCGAGGAGAAATTTGCGGCACTGCTGCCATAAAAGTGAGGCGTATCAGAAAGGGACCAGGAACTGAGGAAGAACTTGGGGATTGGGTTTAGTCGCAGTCAAAACAAAGTGCAAAACAACGAGGACCCGAAACTGAGGGCCAAAATGAGCACGACCAAAAACTGTCCGCAGACCAAAACTAACAGGACCCAAAAATAGGACCAAAACTAACTGGACCCAAAACAGAGGACCAAAACTAACAGGACCCAAAACCGTGGACCAAAACTAACAGGACCCAAAACAGAGGACCATAACTAACAGGTTCCAAAACAAGGAGTACCAAAACTAACAGGACCCCGAACAAGCAGGACCAAAAATTAAGTCAGTGTGTTTATTTAGCCTGGTGTATTCATTTAGATTTCACTTCCTGTTTTGCGTGTAAAACAGATATGAATGCCATCACAGATACATAAGAATACCAAGCCCACAGCACCACAGCAAACACACACAGCCCTCACCAGTGAAGCAGACACACACAGCCCTCTCCAGTGAAGCAGACACACACAGCCCTCTGCAGTGAAACAGACACACACACACTCCCCTCACCAGTGAAGCAGACACACACAGCCCTCTCCAGTGAAACAGACACACACACACCCCTCACCAGTGAAGCAGACACACACACACACCCCTCTCCAGTGACGCAGACACAGGCCTGGGAACAGGGTGTTGCCCGCACCACATGTGATAGGTCAACGGCCACCGCGGCAACAACACACATTGTAGAACCAGACGGCAAGGGGGTGGGGGATTAGGGGGGGCAGAGAGATTGAGAGAGAGAGGGGAGGGGGGACGGCAGGGGTGAAAGGGAGGAGTAGAGAGGGGGAAGAGAGGGTAAGAGGTGAGAGGAGAAAGTTCAGGGGAGGGGAGGACTTGTGAGGACTTGCAGGACCGGGGAGCCAGAGCAGCATAGCTCAGGGAATCAATCGTCGGCTACTGAGTACAGTTTGGGAGCTGACACTCCCCACGAACGACCCCCCCTGCTCCTCCTCCTCCTGCCCCGCTCCGGTGGAGGCACCGATGGGGGCGTAGGGGCGTCGCTTTGTCCCTTCCTCCCTCCCTATCTCTCCATCGGCCGCACACGCAGGTGCTTCATGTTTTTCCCCCCGTGCCGTCTCAGGAACGGTAAACATTTCACAGAGCCTCTCCTCGAGGCTAGAGACCAGACCGCCTCACACCCTGGAGGGTAAACATTACACAGAGCCTCTCCTCGAGGCTAGAGACCAGACCGCCTCACACCCTGGAGGGTAAACATTTCACAGAACCTCTCCTCGAGGTTGGAGCCTAGACCAGCTCACACCCTGGAGGGAGTGCCATGGGAGTGGGCACAGGACACAGAGAGTAGGGGGGTGTTTGGAAGTTAAAAAACTGACGAAGGGGACAGAGTTGTGTCTCCAGAGGCTGGGGAAAGAAGCCAGAACAGCCTGAGGAAAAGACCAGGAGAGATGTTTGTGATTCGTGCCACTGGGGAGAGCCTTTCTCTCAGCTAGAGGTAAGGACTCTCTATGGGAGCACAGAGAGCGAGCGAGTGTGTGAGAGAGAGAGAGAGAGAAAGAGAGAGGCAGAGACAGAGAGGAGGCTCGTGGGACAGCGCATAAAGAGGAGCGGGAGGACAGAAGCGGGGCTGTGGAGCGGTTGACGGGGCCTCAGAGTCGCTGACAGCCTGCTGCTGAGAACACAGCGCGTGAACTAGAGCCACACTCCTGGCAGGGAGTCCACAGAACTCTGTCTGCCAGAACCTCTCCCTCTGCTGCCATCGCTCTCTCTCTCGCTGGCTCTCCTCCCTCTCTCGCTCTGTCTCCATCTTTCTTGCTTCTCTCTACCTCTCCGCCTCTCTCGCACTGTCTCTATCTCTCACACGCTCACTCTGCCTTTCTTTCTTGCTCTCGCTCTGCTTCCATCTCTCTCTGTCGCCATCTCTCCTCCCTCTCTCGCTCGGCTTCCATCTCTTCCCCGTCTGTCGCTCTCTCTGCCTTTCTTGTTCTCTCTCTCTCTCGCTATACCTCTCTCCGCCTCTCCCTCCATCTCGATCTCTCACACACTCGCTCTGCTTCTCTCTCTCTCCCTACCCTCTATCTCTCTCTCCATCCCTCGCTCTCTCTGCCTCTCACTTTCTGCATCTCTCTTTCCCTGTCTCTCTCTCTCTCTGTTCCTCCCTCTCTATCCGGACTCCCAGCATCAGACCGTACCCTGGTGCCCCCCATCAGCCATGCCCCCCCCCCCCCCCCCCACAAGCTCCTCTCTCTCCTGTGGGACACACTGGCAGGGTATCGGCTGTCAATCACAAACTGGGACCGGGAGGAGGAAGAATTTAAGAAAGTGTCAGCACCATTTCATTTTAAATACACCCGCTCTGACAAATATGTATTAGCCACCATCTTAACGGCGGCACCGCTGGATGAAGTGTCTCTGAGCGGACAGACAGTGCACCATCCCTGTATAAATAATACATTCACTGTCATTACTTTCCTTGTAATCCCTGTCTAAGTAGACACTCTCAGCCGGACGGAATTAGGACCAAATTGTTTGAAATGTACACACTATCTGTTTACAGTACACAGAGTACTGAAGAGAAGTGCTTCAGGAGTTGCACTGGAGCGGTTCGGGCAGATCACTTCACTCGAGGGTAGAACGGCAGGGGCGCCGTTAGCAGCCTGCGCGAGTCCGTGCTAAACGTGCTAAACGTGCTAACATTCCACAGCCCCCGAAATTCATTCCCATCTGTGGACGTCTCACTTTTACAAGCCATTTAAGTGTGCTCATTACATCCAGACTCCTTGGCTGAGGAGGTCTATTGATCTTGGCGTGTTTTTTCCAGAGACCGTCGTTGAGGGCGGATGGGGGGGGGCGGGGTAGGGGTTGGGACCATTTTTGATATCGTTTGGTTGCATTAATCCTAAACAGTACGCGAACCCCAAGGGAGTCCCGGTGCCGTCCTAAATCCAGCCGATTGGGTGAAGCCCTTTTCCAAGATAAATGCGCAGACATAAACGCGTCTGCAGTTTTAAAGGACCGCTATAAGTTTCCGAGCGCACGTTGTCAACGGTCCAGAGAGCGCTAACGCTCCCAGCACATGTTCCCACTTAGGGATATTTTGGCAGTGGCGTAAATCCTCAGAAATGACACCCTTGCCCACAGCCTCCAGTGAGCACAGGGATGCACTGTGCCAGAACCACCACACGCAAGGGGGGAATCTGGAAGAGGCTACGCTCTGTCGCAAGGCCAAGAAAATGCAGACGCCCCCTCGTGAGATGATTGGCACTTGACATGTTTGCCTGACTCAAAATGGCCGCCATACATTAACCTGGGTCGGTGATAAACATTGCTTGTGGCTGAGGAGTCACCTACTGTGATCTACCCTCACAAAAAAAAATAATGCGCATACACCCGAGTACACACACACACACACAGACACACACACACACACACACACACACACACGCACGCAACACCTAACAGCTGAACATCACGCGCAACCCGGCTGGCCTTAGGCTCGTCCATCAAGAGGAGACGACAAAAAAAGAGCTTGTATGAATTATGCAGGGTGCGGAAAGAGAGAGAGAGGGAGAAAGAGAGGGAGAGAGAGAGAAGAACCATATGCAGAGAGGGAAAGGGAGGGACGAAATGAGAGAAAAAAGGAGAGGGGAGGGTGTAAAGAGAGAGAGAGCAGGAGAAAGGAGAGGTTTGTATAGACAACAGGCTTGATCAACAGGAGAAGAAAAGCTCCATTACACTGCTGACCGCCCGAGGGCCAACTCCGCTGTGCAGCAGTCAACCTGGTGACCACAACGCTACGAGGCCCACTGACTACACAACAAACCTGCACAACACACAGCCTTTAAAACAAAACCTCCACAACACACAGCCTTTAAAACAAACAAACACAACACACAGCCTTTAAAACAAAACCTCCACAACACACAGCCTTCAAAACAAACCTGCACAACACACAGCCTTTAAAACAAAACCTCCACAACACACAGCCTTCAAAACAAAACCTCCACAACACACAGGCTTCAAAACAAACCTGCACAACACACAGCCTACAAAACAAACCTGGGCAACACAGCCTTTAAAACAAAACCTCCACAACACACAGCCTTCAAAACAAAACCTCCACAACACACAGGCTTCAAAACAAACCTGCACAACACACAGCCTACAAAACAAACCTGGGCAACACACAGCCTTCAAAACAAACAAACACAACACACAGCCTTTAAAACAAACAAACAAACACAACACACAGCCTTTAAAACAAAACAAAACAGAACCTCCACAACACACAGCCTTCAAAACAAACCTCCACAACACACAGCCTTCAAAACAAACCTGCACAACACACAGCCTTCAAAACAAAAACTTCACAACACACAGCCTTTAAAACAAAACCTCCACAAGACACAGGCTTCAAAACAAACCTGCACAACACACAGCCTTTAAAACAAAACAGAACCTCCACAACACACAGCCTTCAAAACAAAACCTGCACAAGACACAGCCTTCAAAACAAACCTGCACAACACACAGCCTTTAAAACAAAACAGAACCTCCACAACACACAGCCTTCAAAACAAAACCTGCACAAGACACAGCCTTCAAAACAAAACCTGCACAACACACAGCCTTCAAAATGGAAACTACAGTAAACAGTACTCCACAACACACAGCATTCATAACTACAATAGAGTCAAACAAACATCACTGCCCACAACCTTCAAACCTGAAACTACAATAGAGTCAAAACAACATGCCCCCCCCCCCCCCCCCCCCTCACAGCCTTCAAAACGAACCCTAAGTACAGAGCGGACTCAGAGTGCAGGGCTAGTTCAAGGTAGAACATCAGTAGCTCTCCTTTATTTATTTTTCTCTTCAGACAGAGGGGATGTGTACAGATATTCTCGCCGAGGGATGGCACAATGGAGAGGCTCCGGTGTTCATTGTTCTCACTTGTATCTGACCCTTAGTTCCGGCACGTTCTGTTGCCTTATTGCCCGGTAGGCAGCACAGAGCACGCATTCTAAATGCGGCATGTATTTTTTTTTATTTTTAGAAAAGGTCCAGAACATATCTGAGGACATCCTGTGGTGTTCGTTTTGCTTTTTTTGTAGTGCGTTGCGTGCGCGCGCAAGTTCCATTAGCGCTAGCCTAATGTGGATAATGTTCCTGTCAGTTGGCATCTAAGTGCCCTGCTACATTTATGATGCACCCACCCCTCCCACCCCTCCTCGCCCTGAGCTTGCGGTGGCCACCAACTTCAAATGCTTCCCTTCGAGGGGAGAGGCTACTGTCGGTCGGGCCCACCCAAAAGAGAGAGACAGAGAGAGAGAGAGAGAGAGAGAGAGAGAGGGCCGCCAATCTGAAAGAGCGGATTCATCACTACCTCTACTTTCACCAGGGCTTCCAGGAAGGGGAGGGTGAAGATGTATAATGGATTTAAAAATGGAGCGAAGAACTTTAAACGACTATTAGAGGGCAGTACACACACACACACACACACACTGAACTCCCCAAACATACACACACATGCACACACACACAGTGCTGCCCCTTCCAACGTTCAAGAGAAGATCAGGAACAGTGGAACTCTGTTCTCACCAAGGAAACCTCTCTTTCGTTATGACAACGTACACAACCTGCCGGGAAAGTGCAAAAGAAACCTCCTAATGACTTCCACACGGTCTCCACAGCAAGCTCATTGCGCACACACACACACACAGACACACACACACATACACACATACACACACTCTTAGCCTTAGCCACGGCTGGTTGAGGATGATCCTCGTTTCAATCAGGAATTTACACCAAAAAAAAACCCAAGACGTGTATTTCCAGGTGCGCCCGCCTTTTCAGCAAACTACAAAAATGCAGCGCACTCCCTGGCCCGGCACAAAGAGGGAGGGAGGGAGGGAAGGAGGGACAGAGGGAGGGAGGAAGGAGGGAGAGAGGGAGGGAGGAAGGCTGCTGCCTGTAGTTCGAGGGGGGTTGGGGGGGGAGGGTCGGCGAGCAGGCGGGCAAGTCGAAAGGGGATATGGGGGCAGGACATCACACGCTACACTCAGGGTTTGGGCCTCGGGTAAAACCCACAGTACAGCTAAAAAAAAGAAAAAAGAAACCTGGGGCCTCGGGTAGGGGGTGGGGGGGGAGGGGTATTTGCGGTGGGGAACAGGTCACGGAGAATCCTCAGCTGGTTTTCACATGAAACCGTTCTGGGAGCATATCGGAGAATCTGACCTCTTGTTCCGGAACCTTCCGATTGTGCGCGCGCGGGGTTCTGGGGGCGAGGCCGGGGGGAGGGACCGGGAGGGCGTACACGCACACACACACACACACACACACACACGCACACACAGGCCCTCAATGTTACACGGCAACAAAGGCCGTTTGAAAAACGTCTGCAGCACCTCTGGAGAAATGTCCAGTGGGCTGGAGGAGGCATGTGACACGCAGCTGGCGAGGAGGACCCGTTCAGCGTGACCCTTCTGCTCCCGGACGGAGGGGGAGGGGGGGAGGGGGGCAGGCACAAGGAGCAGAGTGTTCCTGAATCTTCCGCGGACACGGTCATTTTTCACGCTTTCGCCTTCTCGGCTTAAATCGCTCGGTCAGGTGTTCAAACGTTCAGCGAGTCGCCTCAGTTCCGTTTCACTTACATTTTTTACCCCCTGCTTGTGCTCTGTTTCAGGCTTGTCAATTGTTAGTACTTCATTTGTTTGCTTTTTCAAAAACTAATAAAAAATACAACTTAGGAGGAATGCAGGACCGCATTCCAACAGATAACGCATTAATCTGAATGGTCTATAAACATGCCACTGGCCAAAGCAGGACCCTACAATGTACTTTCTGTTAAATAACTACGCCCTGAAAAAAAAAAAAGCAAAAATGTAATTTAGGATATGATGTACACACACACACACACACACACACAACTATACCAACACCCACTGACCGACAGATGATTCTTTGTGTCAGCCCTGTTACTACTACAGAGAACAAGGCTTGTTCCTTGACCGTGCAGGAAAAGTGTTCTGCGTTATGGTAACAGACATATAATAATCCGCAATGGATGTATAATAACATGTAATGGACCTATAATAATCGGTCATGGATATATATATTAATACGTATTGGACCGGCAACAGGTATACATTTGCGAAAGGATGATAATAGACAAGAGAGAAGAAAGGGAAAACCGCGTAGAAGGCCAAAAAATAATTCAGTCGACGAGCCGACCACTCTCAGGAAATCAGCCCGGGAAAGACCTGGGTCGATTTCCAGTCGAAGAGGACGGCGATACAGCCAGGAGAACCGCAGGAAAAAATAACTCAAAGCTACTTTCAAACTCTACGCATTACCGGCATTAAACAATCAGACCTACCCCGGGCGCGGCTATACGACCACGCCCCACAGACCCGAGTCACTGCCATTAATAGGAAGAGGCGGCCATCTTAAAGACACAAAAGTGATGGTGGACTCTGCCATTCCCCCCCCCTGTCTGGAGGCCCCACACAGACCGGGGCCAGTACCATGAGCCTGCGGTCCAGAAGCCATCAATAACACACTCCTCTGTACCGCGCAGGATCCAGCTAAAACCCAAATGTTAAAACTCGGCGTCATTAATGGGCTGTAAAACGGACGGCGCTCCAGGCCGGTCCGGGGAGACGGTCTTCACCTCGACTCCACGCCACATCCGAGTTTACACGCCCGCGATCTCATTGTTGTTCCGGTTTGCCGCTTTCTGTTGCGATATCGAGCCGTCGAGGCAACCCGCCCCAGGGAGGTCCTACTCGGTATGGGTGCGCAAAATGGTAACACTTAGAACTTAAAAAGAAAGCCAACACTCGGTCAGTTTATCTGATTGTTCTACGAGGGTTTAAGTTTTTATCCATGTGATCGCTCCAGCACTTGGAACAATACTTCCCTCTAGGCTTTTCAGCGCACTTGTCCCTGGTTATGATTTCGACTTTATTGCACGACGCTCTGGATAAGAGCTTCCGCTAAATGCCTGTAATGTAACGTCTTTTTAATTTTTATTATAAAATATAAAGCCGTTTTCAGCAAATCAGCCTAACAACTGCTAAAACACAACCACCCCCCCCCCCCCCCCATAGACAGTTACACAAGAGATGCGAGCAAACATTAATTAGAGCACGGTACGTGCAAGTTCTTGTTATGCAGCTGAACCCAATAAATCAGGTCTAAACACGGCAGGGCCGGGGACCTCGGGCCTACTGGAAAACTACCTGTGCTCCGTGCCAAAAATGTGTCCTGGCCCCTATAGACCTGACCGCCTACAGGAGGAACCAACGAATGGAGGGCATGGGGGGCAGGGGGGAGGGGGGGGGAAAGGGGGGGCGGTTCGAGAGTTATTTCCATGAGGTCATCTGGTTTCAGGAACATATCTGAGATGCTTACCTCAGGTGGCCGGAAAACGAACACCACTGCATTTTTCTCTCCCGACTTTGGGGTGGGACTCGCCCCGCACGGCGGCTAAAGAGCACATAAGGAACTTCGCCACACAATGGCGGGTAACCCGATCTGCCGAAGTGGATGAAGGCGTGCCCTGGTCACTCGGAGACGTCGGCGCGGCGCTGTTGTTTGAGGACGAGGGATTATGTGGACTCCGGGGGCGAGGGACCTGTTCTATAAGTGACAGCTGGATTGAGTTGCAGACAGCTGGGGGTTTTCGGGAACGGGGGTCGGGGGGGTTGCCGGGGTGGTTGGGGGCGCCAGACGGATCTCTGATCGATCTCTACAGGTGGACGCGGCGGGTCACGAATTAACATTTACGAGGAAGCACTGGAAGGGATGAGATGAGCTGCCGGGGGAGGTTACGCGGCTCCAAACGGCCGGTCGGACCAGCCAGTCAGCACGGAGACCGGATCATATGGCAACGGCCTGCCGAATCGGCAACCATGACTTGCACTCCTCTTTAGACTATTCCACACTGTACGTGCACTCCTCTTTAGACTACTCCACACTGTACGTGCACTCCTCTTCAGCCTATTCCACACTATACGTGCACTCCTCTTCAGACTACTCCACACTATACGTGCACTCCTCTTCAGACTATTCCACACTATATGTGCACTCCTCTTTAGACTACTCCACACTATACGTGCACTCCTCTTTAGACTGCTCCACACTGTACGTGCACTCCTCTTCAGACTCCACACTGTACGTGCACTCCTCTTTAGACTATTCCACACTATACGTGCACTCCTCTTTAGACTATTCCACACTGTACGTGCACTCCTCTTCAGACTACTCCACACTATACGTGCACTCCTCTTTAGACTACTCCACACTATACGTGCACTCCTCTTTAGACTACTCCACACTACACGTGCACTCCTCTTCAGACTACTCCACACTATACATGCACTCCTCTTTAGACTATTCCACACTATACGTGCACTCTTCTTTAGACTACTCCACACTATACGTGCACTCCTCTTTAGACTACTCCACACTATACGTGCACTCCTCTTCAGACTATTCCGGCCCCCAGAAACCCCCAGAGATGTGCTAAAGGGCCAATCCTCCATTCAAATGTTTCTCAGTTCTACTGAAACCTATGATGTTCCTTAAGTAAAACACAAAAACAATTATAAACCCAAAACAGCCCCCCCCCCCACCTCCCCGAAAAAAAGAAAAGACAAAAAGTGGGTCAGAGAGAGGGAGGGAAAGAGAGAAAAACACAGAGAGAAAAGAGAGAAAAAAGACAGAGGAGCAAGAGAGAGGGAAAAAGAGGTAGAGCGAGGGTGAGAGAGAAGAGAGAAGTTGAAGAGAGAAGGGAAAAGAGGCGATGAGGGAGGTGATAAGAAGGCTGCCCTCCACAGTAACCCTGACAACCCCCTGGTTATCAGTCCCGTTCTCAGACAGACCTTCACGTCCGAACACAAGGTGGCCGGAAAACGAACACCGCTGCACAACGAACACCGAACACAACACCTCTACACGGCCCGTTCTCTTTAACACACCGGGGGTCTCCCAGCGAACCGCTGGACGCTTATGACACCGCTGAGGACCGAGCGCTGCGCCAAAACAGGAAACTCACACAGCCGCGTACAGACCGCCCAATCACGGCAGAGCAAGGCCTCGCATGGCAGCCAATCGCCGTCGGTGTGTGAGTGCGTGTACGAATTGGTGAATGAGAAGCATCAATTGTACAGCGCTTTGGATAAAGGCGCTATATATGCCAATCGTTTACCGTTTACCGCCCTCCCAGAGGGCCGCGGGGCGCGTGGGCCCGGAGATCGCCGTGGAAACGGGCGCCGATGCGTGTGACGACCCCTGACCCCGCACCGGACCGGGGGGGGGCTTCTGGGAAAGAGACCGGACCCGGGACGGAGGTCGCGACCTCTGGGGCGGTGTTCTAGGAACGGGGGGGAGGTCGGGGCGACCTCCTAAAACGTGACCGGGGGAGCCCGGCCGGGTCGGGGCCGGGTCGGCATCCGCACGTCTATTTCGGCCAAGGCCATACCCTTCCCCCTCACGCCGCCTCCCCCCCACCGTGGGACAGCAGAACGCCTGAGGGGGAGGAGCGATGGGGGGGGCGGGGGGAGAACATTACAGCTTCACCCATTGACAGGGCGGAGGCCGCAGAAACCAGAACTGTAATAAAAATAACTAGAAAAGAGAGAGAGAGAGAAAGGGAAAGAGAGAGCGAGAGAACACTCTGCTCTCTGAAACCGGTTTGGTTTGTAGGGTGGCCTGGACATTCACAAGCTCACGAAGATCACAAGATGCTTTTGTGGAATATTAAAACAGGCTGACGGGGGGGAAAGGGAAATGGGGGGATGTGGTCACCTCTCTGGTGTTGGGTTAGCGGGTGGGGGTGCTGGGTGAGAGGGTGGGGGTGCTGGGTTAGCGGGTGAGGGTGTTGGGTGAGTGGGTGGGGGTGCTGGGTTAGTGGTGACACCCCTCTCTGGTGTTGGGTTAGTGGGTGAGGGTGTTGGGTTAGCGGGTGAGGGTGTTGGGTGAGTGGGTGGGGGTGTTGGATGAGTGGGTGGGGGTGTTGGGTGAGTAGGTGAGGGTGTTGTGTGAGTGGGTGGGGGTGTTGGGTTAGTGGGTGAGGGTGTTGGGTTAGTGGGTGAGGGTGTTGGGTGAGTGGGTGAGGGTGTTGGGTGAGTGGGTGGGGGTGTTGGGTTAGTGGGTGGGGGTGTTGGGTTAGTGGGTGAGGGTGTTGGGTGAGTGGGTGAGGGTGTTGGGTGAGTGGGTGGGGGTGTTGGGTTAGCGGGTGAGGGTGTTGGGTGAGGGTGTTGGGTTATACCTCCTCGCCTCAGTCTGAAAAAATGCGGCTGAAATTTAATTTCATCTGGCCGCAGCACCCGAGCATCGTGCGGACGAAATGGTGGCTAAGACCACCGCTCTCAGATAACCCACCGACTGACACTGACTAATAATAGCCCCGGCAACCGAAGAACCCGGGCGGACATTTTGTGAAACCAAAGTGGAAGCCCTGGTGGCCTGGGAAAGGGCCTTCGCCGGCCAATCCCGGCTCCTCCTGGCGGTTGCCGGGCGAAGACGGATCCCGGCCGACCCGCCCTCGCGTGATTGGCCCTGACACCATGAGTGGTCCTCTCTCTCAATCCACCGCCGTTGCGCAACAGTTGCCTCGGAGGTCTTTCTGTTCCGTGCGATTTTGGCTCCGCAGGGGGGTGTTTGGGGGGGGGGGGGGGTTGGGGGTGTTTAGGGGGGGTGTTAGGTGTTCCACGGAGGGGGTGCTTTCAGGACAGGTTGGGCAGTCATGGAAATACCACGCCGTGGCACACGGTCCCCACATGTCAGGAGTGCAACATGAGAGAGGCACAAGCCGGGCCCGGAGGGGAGAGGCACACGGCCGACTGCAGCTCGCTCTGCTCCAGCGTCAGAGAGGCCTCGGCCCAGAGCCCAGAGCCCAGAGCCCAGAGCCCAGAGCCCGCCCAAAACACGAGCCAGCAATGAAAACAGGGAGGGTTACGGAAAGACTTACAGAACGCATTTCAGTGGCGTTTCAGTACCTGCTTCTCATGCCCACTCTCATTTCCCCACACCTCCAGGGGGAGAGGGAGCGAGCGCTGTCGAAACGCAGAGCTCACCGCTCATGTTCAGCACTTTACACTCCTAACAAGCTCTTTACACTGCACAAAGTCACTCCATCAAGCCCTTTACACTGCACAAAGTCACTGCTAACAAGCCCTTTACACTGCACAAAGTCTCTCCTAACAAGCCCTTTACACTGCACAAAGTCACTCCTAACAAGCGCTTTACACTGCACAAAGTCACTCCTAACAAGCTCTTTACACTGCACAAAGTCACTCCTAACAAGCCCTTTACACTGCACAAAGTCACTCCTAACAAGCCCTTTACACTGCTCAAAGTCTCTCCTAACAAGCTCTTTACACTGCACAAAGTCTCTCCTAACAAGCTCTTTACACTGCACAAAGTCACTCCATCAAGCCCTTTACACTGCACAAAGTCACTCCTAACAAGCGCTTTACACTGCACAAAGTCACTCCTAACAAGCTCTTTACACTGCACAAAGTCTCTCCTAACAAGCTCTTTACACTGCACAAAGTCACTCCTAACAAGCTCTTTACACTGCACAAAGTCTCTCCTAACAAGCCCTTTACACTGCACAAAGTCTCTCCTAACAAGCCCTTTACACTGCACAAAGTCTCTCCTAACAAGCTCTCTACACTGCACAAAGTCTCTCCTAACAAGCGCTTCAGTCTCGTAATAACACCTAAGATCTTAGTTTTTATATCTCGAGGAGAAAATATTTAAGTTCATGTTTGCTTGTTTGTGTGAAATCTTCTTTATTCTGTTGGCAAATATTGAAACGAGTCAGACTGTCTTAGTTCCTCGGCAATATTTTCTGCTTTTTTTTTTCGCTTTTGCAGTGTATAACACACCATGGCTGAACCGGATCTTCCACAAGAAGTGCACGGTGAAAATTCGAGTTCACTTAAAATTATGTATACAGTCATACAGACTGAATACTGACATTTCTTCCCCTAAATTCAATGACAGTGAATTCAACAAGAATTATAATTTCCCTAACTTGAAATTAACATTAACAGTTTCACATTGTGAGTCCAGCAAACTATACTGGATGCAAAGATCATATGGAGCGCATATTATGCGCACAGTATATCCAATAAGCAGGTCTTAATAATTTCAACTGTCGAAACGTCACCGCCTGAGACTCTATTTCAATACCAGACTACTGAGAGCGATGTTCTCCGTCAGCCGTAAGAAAAGCAACTTTTAAACGAACCTCCGTTAAATGAAAGTATTTAAAAACGCCGAGCGGAGTTCGGCGTTAAGAGACCCGCGTGGAGGGGCGGTCGCGGACAGAGACGCCGCGGTTAGCATGCTAGCGACCGCGCGACCGCGGTGCTAACGCCGGGCGCGCGCTGGGGGCGAAGGGTAGGGGGGGAGCGGCAGGGCCGATAAAAGGGGCCGGGGCGGCAGTCAGTCAGTCCCGCGCGCGCGAGGCCAGGGAACACTATGTACCACACATGTCTTTAACAGCACACGCAGACATGCGAGGGAGGGAGTCCTCACAGCACTCTGGGCAGGGCGGGGGGTTCAGTCTCCAGCCTCAGATAATGACACGGCAGGAACGGGGCGGGGGGGGAGGGGGGGGCAGAGCAGCCGGCCTGGAGAGAGGGGCTGGGAGGATCGCTGTGAAGCACACGGAAACACACGCTACACACACACACACAGAAACACAGAAAAACACACTACACACACACACACACACTCTACATGCACACACACACACACACACACATTCTACATGCACACACACACACACAGAAACACACACTACACACACACACACACTCTACACACACACAAACACTCTACATGCACACACACACACACACACACACACACTACATGCACACACACTCTACACACACACACACACACACTACATGCACACACACTCTACACACACACACACACACACGCCCGGACCCAGTAACTGCACACAGACACCCACACACACACTCTACACGCACATACACACTCTACACAAACAGACACACACACACGCACAGACACACACACACACACGCCGCAGCGTTAACTCCGAACAGACCAGTCACTTTCCTACGCCCTGAAAGGGGGAACGGATTCCCCGACAAAATGGATGGGGTCAGTTTAAAGGCAAAGCCAGCTTACAGTGTTACCCAAGCAGCGAAGCAGAAGACTATTTCACAGCAAAGAACACCCCCAGGGAAATGCCTGTTTGAACAGAGCAAACATTTAGACAAAAAAAATCCTCCTTTATAATACATCACACAAGCCCCCTCTCACTGAGGCAGCGTGACTGGGTGTACGTTTAAACACACATATACATACAGCTATTACAAATATAGGAATTACAGCCCGTTTTATAAATAGCCGCCCCATTTTAGGGGAGGAGAAGTGGCTGGACGTTTGGCTGCTCAGCTGTTTTCGGCCAGCTGTGTATCGTTGCATCATCTGTTCATACACAAGAGAGCTGACAAAAGGTCTAGCGTGGATCCTAGGTGTGGAATTAAGTCTGTTGCTGTATGCAAATTAAGCGTCATAGTCAATAAAGCACGCTTTCCTGAGGCAGAGAAGTCAGGATAAAAATCGATCACAGGCATAGCCAAAACATTGGGTGTGTCAAAATCAACTCTGTCTGGTACATTCTTAGGATGCACTGGTGAGCTCACCAATCGCAAACCACCTGGTAAACCGTGGAAGACCATTGTAGTGGATGACCGAAGGACACTTTGTGAACTCAGTTGTGAAGAAAAGCCCTTTCTCAACTGTCGAACAGACCAAGAACACTCTCCAGGATGTAGGCATAGATGCATTTAAGAAAAGACTACCTTATGGAGAGGACTGCACCAACATAACCTCAAATGATTCATTGCACGATGCAAAACACTGGTAAGCCACAAGAACAGAACGGCCAGGTTAGAGTTGACTAAAAAGTACATAAAAATACTGTAGAATTCTGGAACCAAGTCTTACGGACAGATGGGCTAAGTATTAGCCTAACTTTGCAGCAGAACAACAACCCTAAACACACTGCAAAAGCAACCAAGGAGTTATTCGGGGCCTAAAAGGTTTAATGTTCTCGATTGCGAAGACAGTCGCCGATCCTGAATCCAACTGAACGTGCGTTTCATTTGTGAAGACAAGACTGGAGGTGAAACGGCCCAGAAACAAACAGGAACTGAAGATGGCTGCAGTACGGGCCTTGCGGATCACCACCAGGGGAGATACCCAGCGTCTGGTGACGTCTACGGCTTGCAGTCGTCAACAGCAACCAAGACCCAAATATGACAACATCATTTCAGATTATGTAATAATCCGTCAAATTAGTTTCCCTGCCCGGAAATGGGGGACTACATATAAACAGGGATGCAATTCCTACACAGATCACCTGATACGAATTCGAATACCCTGAAATTAAAGCAGAGACCTCATTTTTAACCTTGTCGCTTTATTTCAAATCCAATCGGATGGAGTAGAAAGCCAAAACAACAAAAGATGGGCCACTGTCCCAATACTTTTGCATGAATATATCATTATTAATTATTATTATTATTATTATTATTATTATTATTACGATATATAGCAGCAGTTGTGTGCTTGCTCAGTCATCACGGATTCAGAGCAGAAACCCGTTCTGACGCAGTTGTCGTCCAGTGACAGTTCAGCTATTTATAGACAAAAAAAAAGAGAAAGAAAGAAAAAAAAGAAAAAGAAGTGAGCAAAGTTTGGCGTAACGCGGCGATCACACAAACCTCGCCGTGCGAGAACAAGACAGCCCCGCGGCTGGTGCCGGAGCGCAGCGTTAGGCAAATCAACCACCCCCCCCCGTCTCCACCCCCCGCCACCCCCCCCCACCTCCTCACTACAGCGCCACACTTTCTCCGGACCCTGTGGTCGCCTCCAAAGTGCTGACAGACGATAAGAGACAAATCACAAGCCTATTACTGGCAACCTGCCCCCACAACTTGGCAGGGTCCTGCACCAAACACGGGAGGGGGTGCGGGACGGGGGGGCGGGTGGGGGGGGGGGTGGCGGAACTAGAAAAAGTCCCGCGGACGGGCTAACGAGGCGTCCCCGGCTCGATCGTTTTTTAGGGCCGGCGCGTCAGTCACGGAAGGAAATTCTTTCTATGAAAAAATACATATTACTATTCCAAGTAGTGTTACCAGGAGCAATTATGATAATGAATTAATAACGACAACACGAGTGCCCGCTTCTCGTCAAGTGCGGCTCTTTCCGAACGCCGCCGAACGTGCCATTATTATAAACACACATATTTTTGTAAACTTAAAACCGGTAGTTCGGCGGGTCACGGTTATCACCTCTTACGGATCAATTGATTCCACCGGCTGCCAGACACCTATTCAGAAAGCGCTACTCAGCCCCGAAAATTCAGTTACGACTCATAGATAATGAGGAATATCCAGACAAAACGAAATTTACGAGCTACGCCAATCCGCGTTAAAGCGCGGCGTGAACACTAACATTTACTAGCTTTTTCCTCGACCACTTGAAAAAGCAAAACAAAATCAAAAAAACATCAACTGCATCTCAGCAGACCGGCAAAGCAGGCCTCAGCCTTTTGAGTAGAAAGCGCACAAACTTTACAAACATTTCTCAGCAGTTGCATTGTTGCTCCTTGTTGGAGCTTGTGGTACTTTAATGCTGACAAAGGTCAAAGTAAGCGTCATATTTCATAGACGCGTAATTAGTTTATTTTAAACAAGGTGGCAGAGTGGTTTTCTTGAACTCGGGGACCCTTTCGACCTGAATTTGCAGAGACAAATATACAGGCCAACGCATTAATATGTAAATTAACAAGGTACCAGCCAGGCAAATAGATAATACAACCTGATGCTCGTAAATATATATATATATATATATATATGTGGCATAGAGTGCATACAGTAAATACACAGAAACATACACGGCTGAGAGGTCACGGATGAAAGAGGAACAGAAAAAGAGACAGAAAAAGAGGAAGAGAGAGAGAGAGATAGACAGAGAAAAAGAGAGAGAAAGAGATAAAAGGGCGTAAAGACAATGGCGGTCGCTCAGGCCTGTGTACCGGGGGCCAGACAGGGTCACCGGAGAATCGGCCCCTCAGCCGTGACCCCCCGCGCTGCCCGCTCAAGTATAAAGGTGTATTTGTTCGGCAACGAGGATATTTGCTGCGACAGAAAGCCCCCCTCCCGGAAAGGCGGGAGAGAAGAGAAGAGGAACGGGCGCTGCCGGCCGATTCCCCCCGGGTCCCCCTCCACTCGGCCATGCGCGACAGCAGGCCCGCTTCCTGTCTGTGTGCGACCGCGCTCTCCGGAGACAAACGCGCGTCACGGTCAGGGAGCCGCGGGGGCCCGCGCGGGCAGAGGGGCCCGTGACAGGCCCCCGCCCCACGCCTGTTTAAACAAACGGCCCACAGCGGGCACGAAGAATCAGGCGACGCGCGGAGCGTAAGTCGGGGGAGGAGGTGAATGGACGAGGTGCGGAGCGTAAGTCGGGGGAGGAGGTGAATGGACGGGGTGCGGAGTGTAAGTCGGGGGAGGAGGTGAATGGACGGGGTGCGGAGCGTAAGTCGGGGGAGGAGGTGAATGGACGAGGCGCGGAGCGTAAGTCGGGGGAGGAGGTGAATGGACGGGGTGCGGAGTGTAAGTCGGGGGAGGAGGTGAATGGACGAGGTGCGGAGCGTAAGTCGGGGGAGGAGGTGAATGGACGGGGTGCGGAGCGTAAGTCGGGGGAGGAGGTGAATGGACGAGGCGCGGAGCGTAAGTCGGGGGAGGAGGTGAATGGACGAGGCGCGGAGCGTAAGTCGGGGGAGGAGGTGAATGGACGGGGTGCGGAGTGTAAGTCGGGGGAGGAGGTGAATGGACGAGGTGCGGAGCGTAAGTCAGGGGAGGAGGTGAATGGACGGGGTGCGGAGCGTAAGTCGGGGGAGGAGGTGAATGGACGACGCACGGAGCGTAAGTCGGGGGAGGAGGTGAATGGACGGGGTGTGGAGCGTAAGTCGGGGGAGGAGGTGAATGGACGACGCACGGAGCGTAAGTTGGGGGAGGAGGTGAATGGACGAGGTGTGGAGCGTAAGTCAGGGGAGGAGGTGAATGGACGACGCGCGGAGCGTAAGTCAGGGGAGGAGGTGGCACGAGGAGGTGAGTCTCGGGACGGAGAGCGTTGAGAAAGAAAGAGTTGTTTTTCCCCTTCTCTCACTCCCCCTGATTCCACGAATTTCTGCGACCGGCCGAATTCGGCGTGTTGTTAAAAACAACACGGGCTTGTCAGAGGTGTCACTCAGAATGATGGATGTGTGGCTCACACACCCTGAACCGGGTCCTGGAGCGAGACAGGGGGGCTGAGGACCCCAAAAAAGAAAAGGACTGTCTCTAATGCGCCTGTTCTACTTAGCACGGGCTAATTTGCTTAAAGGCTCATTACAGCTTTTAAAAGGGTCAAATAAAATAAATAAACAGCCCCGTCGGTGTCAGTTTCAGGGCCATTTGAGGCCTCAGTGTCAGTTGGCTTTGAATGATGGTAAAGGTTCTGGTACGCCATTTTGAGCACCGTAAGGGAGCAGACAGAAGTGGGCCCGCGTTCAGGACGCTGGGCGCGCCCACGCCAGGTAAAACCCGCGCTCCTGAGGTGTAAATTAGCCACACTTTTACAGCTGGAGCTGAGAGGGCCGGGGAGCCCACAAGGGCCGGGGGTTTGGCCCCGGAGCTCCGCAGCCCGGCACGGACTCTCCGGCCCCGGTAATGCCTTTACCAGGAGGGCCGTAAAACAGGAATGCTCCACACACTGTACACACACACTGACTGTACACATACACACACACACACACATTCTGTACAGACGCACACACACACACACACACACACACACACTGTACACACACACACACACACACACACACATTCTGTACAGACGCACACACACACACATACTGTACACACACACTTACTGTACACACACACACACACACATTCTGTACAGATGCACACACACACACACATACTGTACACACACACGCACACACATACATTGTACACACACACAAACACATACTGTACACACACACACACACATTCTGTACAGCACACACACTGTATATGTACACTGTACACCCCCCCCCCCCCCCCACACACACACACTGTACACGCACACACACATACTGTACACACACACGCACAAACATACATTGAACACACACACGCACACATACTGTACAGGTACACACACAAACATGCGCTCAAATGCTCACACACACACACACACACACACACACACAAACACCGCTACCTACAGGGGCTTTTTCAGCCAGGAAAAACGTAACTATAAAACAGCCCATGAAGAGAAAACAGAGGCCGCTGGCTTGTGGAAAACTCTCCGCGCAGTGGACAGGAAGCAGGAACTCTGTCTGAGGGCACTCTGGGTAAAAAAACATCTCAAAGCGTCTGACAGATGCTTTAATCTCCTGCGACTCTTCAGAATGTGCGCCGGCACAAACGCACAAACACCACGGGCCAGCACAGCCAACAGCGCGATTTACAGCCAGCATCGGTGATTGATGATCACAGGTTTAGCAGCGCTCAGAGTGGACTGGATTTGCACAAATGCATAAATATCTTCTCATTCACAGCGGAAATATTACGGAGGAATGACCAAGACTAATGAATGGATTTTTTTTGCTTAAAAAAAAAAAAACACACAAAAAAAACACTGCGCAACCTTTCTGAGAGGCTAACAGCCTACTCATTACAAACTATGAAATATGAGGCGCTCTTTCGCGATTCGGAATAGGGGAACGTGATTGAGTCTTCCGCGGGAGAGCGATTTTCGAGCCGTCCCCGTAAACCTCTCTCGGCGAGACAAAACAGGGCCTCTCAAAACCCAAACAAAGAGCTCACCCTCTGCTCGCTCCCTGCTGCCTAATTCCACAAACAACACTTTCAGCACAGAGCTCAAAAACCCAACGCTGTGGTCACACACACACACACGCGTGTGTGAGGCTGAAGACCAGCTCCACAAGTAGACTTAACCCTTTACGGTGTAGGATAATCATTTGATAAGAACTTTCATAACTGAACACTCTCATGCTGATCACTACTGGTAACTCAAAGCAGGTGAGTTCAAGAAAACTGATTTTGAATAAAAAACAAAATTTCAAAGAACCTACTCTTCAACAGGTTAAAAATACACTCTCAGAAATAAAGTGACAGTTGGGTTACATTACATTACATTACATTTTTGGCATTTGGCAGACGCTCTTATCCAGAGTGACGTACAGTTGATTAGACTAAGCAGGAGACAATCCCCCCCTGGAGCAATGCAGGGTTAAGGGCCTTGCTCAAGGGCCCAACGGCTGTGCGGATCTTATTGTGGCTACACCGGGATTAGAACCACAGACCTTGGTGTCCCAGTCATTTACCTTAACCATTACGGTACAGGCCACCCTGTTCTCCAAAGATCAAATTTCAGGGATCAAAAGTGTGCCCTGAGAATACAGCAATGTTCTCTTTGGGTACAAATTTTTTCCAAGTAAAAAAGGTACAAATTTGTTGAATAATGCTGGCTTGGGGTCCAATTTTATGTACAGGGCACAGGGCACTGCCCCAGCGATAGCCATTTGTCCCTTTTTAGGGGCTTTTCGTACCTTTATTTGTGAGAGTGCAGGAGGGTCCCCAGAGGTGGGACATTGGCTCTGAAAAGCTGACGACACGGAGATCCTTCCAGCAGCTTAACGAAGGAAACCTCCCTCTCAACAAGGTTTGGGCGCGGCCCAGCGCTAACGCCGCTAACGACACTCGACACTCAGGAGCGCCGGCGCTCCGGCCAAACCCTCGTCTGGCAGGCCGTCGCGGCCAAGTATTCCTGGCCCAGCAGCCGACGTTCCCAAATAAACAAACGCTTCCGCACGACCCCCGCGACTCCGGGGGGGGGGGGGGGAGTCGGGGACCGGTAGACGTCAGGGATAATATCTCCGAACGGGAAAGACCCCAAAACAAGGCCTGCGTGTCACTCATGGATGGGGGGAATGGATCTTCATGCCGGACGGTAGGATCGCCCCTCTCTCGCTTCGCTTCGGCTTTCAGGGGTTAGGTTCTTTCAGCCAATTACGTTCTCGCGAATACGGACGGCGATGGACCGAGGACCCTCCGTGTTTCGATGTTTTGATGTTTTGATGCGCCGCTCATTTGTCATCCGACCCAAATCGAAAACTGAAGTAAACATAATCCATACGTCGCGGTCCGACAAAACTGACCCCATTAGCCAGGCAGGCGGGGGGCTAGCGCGGGCAGCCTTGCGTGCGCTAACAACGCGACGACCGAAATGCTCGGACAGCGCTCTCCCCTCTCTCTCTCTCCCTCTCGCTCGCTCGCTCTGTCACAGCGCACGACCGGACCTAAACGACCGCAGGCCCGTGTACGGGCGCAGTGAGGACAGAACGGGCCCGGCTTTTAATGGTCACTTCTCCACAGAAGCGAAGAAAGAGACAAACAGGGATGGGGGGTAAAAAAAAACAACATCGGTTTTATGTGCTCCAGAACTTTCAGCTGACAGAGTCCAAAACTCCCTCATAAAACAGGTTGAAGAGACATTTATTTCCCTTTTCGGGCATTTTTCTGGCATCCGCAAGCCTCCCAGAGGCTACGTAAACATTAAGAGAAGTCTTGGAAAATCTAGCGCTCTGCGAGGAGACAGATAAGACCCAGTTTTTTTTTTTGTTGTTTTTTTAAAGTAACCCAGCGCGCACGAGACTGCATGCGGCTTTATCGTGTGGGGCTCAGGACAGATTAATCACAAACCGAACCGAAGCCCATCAGATCACAGATGAGGGCTTATGGGCAGGCCCCTTTTGTTTTAAACGCAGCGCTACCGCAGATAGCCCTGCGGACATGCCGGTTTTACCCACGTCCCCCGGCGCACACCTCCTGTATTCCGTCTCCAAAGGGCCCGGACAGGGGGCTGTTAACCCCGCTGTTTCTCAGTGGGTGGGGCAGCGAGCACACACGCACACACATAGCATCCCAAACACGGGCGCACGCACATGCTAAACACAAACGCACACACACACCTGAAACACAGGCACACATATGCCCGGACACATGCACAGACACAATGCTTCACATACACTGTAACACACGTTTGCTATGAGCACCACAGCAGCCATCCCTAAGGTGAACTGGAGGCACGCATTTCTTATAAAAATAAAAATAAAATAATAATATATATTATTCTGGGCCAAGAAAAGTAGTCTACAACACATATGCAAATCAGCTTACACACACACAGACATGCGCACACACACATACACACACACACACAATTGCCTCCCAGCACAAACAGATCAAATGAATAAATTAGTAAGTAAACAATCTATTCTACACAAAGATATGCACTCGGTCCGTAAAAATGCACCAACTGGTGTCATCCACCTCTTCGGCCTACTGCCTCCTGCCTACGGGAACATGGGAGAGGGGGGGGAGTATTTTACATATTTATGGACAAATCTTTAATATGAATATTCAGTTGAGAAGCTAAAAAAAAAAAAAAAACGGGAGTTATGAGGCGAGGTATTGATTATTCAGCCATCCCAATCTGGGGAGGAGGAGGGAGGAGGGGGGGGGGCGAAGATCACACGGTTCATCCTGGAGGAGCTCCATCCCACACAGCCCAGAGTGCACTGGGGCAGCGCGGGGTACGGTGACACAGGGAACCTCGGTTCAGCTCGGAGCCCGCGGGGCCACATCCGAAAGGCCCCCCCCCCCCCTCCCCGTGACCCTCTCTGTGCGACCCTCTGTTCGTGACCCACTCTCCACGACCGATCGAGGAGGAAAGAGCTGAGCCCTCAGGCCTAACCGTCACGCGCTCGATGGTTTGGAGACGCGGACACATATGGGAGACTCCAACAGGAGACTACGACTGGGGAAATCTGGCCTGGAGAGAGAGCCTGAAGGTACCCACAGCCACGGGAATCTGCCCCAGACCTGGCACAGAGAGTCTGGAGATCCCCACACCTACGGGAATCTGCCCCAGAGCTGGCACAGAGAGTCTGGAGATCCCCACAGCTATGGGAATCTGCCCCAGACCTGGCACAGAGAGTCTGGAGATACCCACAGCTACGGGAATCTGCCCCCAGACCTGGCACAGAGAGTCTGGAGATACCCACAGCTACGGGAATCTGCCCCAGAGCTGGCACAGAGAGCCTGGAGATCCCCACAGCTATGGGAATCTGCCCCAGAGCTGGCAGACAGAGCCTGGAGATACCCATAGCTACGGGAATCTGCCCCAGACCTGGCACAGAGACTGCAGATACCCACAGCTATGGGAATCTGCCCCAGAGCTGGCACAGAGAGTCTGGAGTTACCCACAGCTACGGGAATCTGCCCCAGGGCTGGCACAGAGAGTCTGGAGATCCCCACAGCTACGGGAATCTGCCCCAGACCTGGCACAGAGAGTCTGGAGATCCCCACAGCTAGGTTCCTCTCCGAGATGTGGCGAGGCAAACTACAGCGAGGCTTTTCACGCTGCTTCTCGCGAAACAAATCGATTGTTTTAAAAATAGGCGAGTGTACCAGCTCTTCAACCTCTGTCAAGAACACCACTTTTCACTGACCAACTGTAGCAACAAGAATTTATGCCAGGAAATAAGTTGTAGCCAATATGAGCTGCAGCTGTTAAATTCTTTTTTAATATATTCAAACAAGGACAATATAGCAGTAAGCCTGCTTCCCCAGTTAACTCGAGCCAAGAAGCCAGTGTTTACCTAATTTCTGAAGCGATACCATCATGACTGACAGTTATCTGCGGAAAAAATCTCCATTTGACACATACTGCAGAGAGAAAAAGAAAACCTTACAGAAAGTTTGTGGTATTTTAAAAACAAACAGGAGTTGCCAGGGTGAGAGAGCTGAGTCATTTTGGCAATCCCTCAGTGGGTGTAGGAGTAACCCGCGATCACCCTTTACACCTGAGCCAGGGGCACCGTGCCCACTATCGACTCACAAACAGATCTCCTCCGAGGACCAAGCAGCCTCTCTCTGGAAGAGCAAAGGCCTGGAATGAGAGAGCGGCAGGAGGCTGAGACAGAAGACAAGACACACACACACACACACACACACGTCATGAACACACACACACACACACACATGCATGCATGCACAGACACAGGTCAAGCAACCTCGCACCCAAGAGTGCACATATGCACACATGCATCTATACACATAAACACACACACACACACATTTCATACACACACACCCAGACACAGGCACACACCCACACACATGCACGCACATACACAGGTCCAACACCCTTGTACCCATGCATGCACAAACATGCACATATGCAGACACACACACACACACACACACACACACACACAGGCACAGACCCACACACACAAGATCAGATCCTTTTTACACGGTGAAAGGGAGGCAGATTCCCCCTGGAAACAGGGCACCTATTCGACTGGACCCCTCGTCTCAAGAACGTGAACTCTTTTCAACCGCTCTTCGCTTAGAAAACGGGGGAAATACTGTATGTGCAGGCCGTCCAAGCGTTTTGACAGTAATAGATGACCTTCTGGGTCCTGGAAACGATTCAGTCAAAGCCCAAACCGCAGCTGACCCAGAGTGAAGCGGAAAGGGCTAATATAGCAGGAGGCTAATCCAAGCTCTCTGCAAGTGAGGAAACCACAACGCTTAGAGGCAGGCTGACCGTGGTCAGGCCGCACGTGGGGGTCGATGCTGCCGTCATTGACAAAAAACTTGCCGAACGCGCTCTCAGGAAGCGCCGATTAAACAAACAACTCGATAATCGCGGAGGCAGCGAAACAGCGCCTCGACGCTAACGCTAGCTCCGTACCGTTCCATCTGACCGCACGAGTTCACCGATCGTAGGGCCCCGTGTCAAGCTCACAGCCTCCGCCAACAACAGTGTATCGGTGGGAAAGCCACTCGGGAGCAAACATATTAGCAAGAGCTGCGCTTAAAATACAGTCATTACCGCGGAAGCTCCGAAATGCCGAAATGGCAGATGGTGAATTCGGAGCCCGGGTCAAACTGAAACTCACCGACGCAGTCAGGCGCAGGATATCGCAGACAAAGTCAGTCAGGACAAAAGACAAAGCCAATTGTAACAGAAGAGTAGTTAAAAAAAGCTCTCGGTAACAGGCGAAGTCGAGGGAGTAGAACACTTGACGGTGACTCCGGGGTCTGTGATCGACCAGAGCAGAGCCAAAATGGCAGCCGGTGAATTCAGGGCCTGGAACAAACTGAAAGTCGCAGACGCAGTGGAGCGCAGGACATCACTGACAACGTCAGTCAGGCCAAAAACAAGGCGAGTTGTAACAGAAGAGTAGGTAAAGCTCTCCGTATCGTGTGAAGCCTAGGGAGTAGAGCACTGGACAGCGACTCCAGAGTCCGTGCCGGCCCCGCGCGGAAGCCAAAATGGCAGCCGGCGAATCCAGGGCCCGGTCAGAGCGGAACTCGCAGACGCGACGGAGCGCAGGGTATCGCTGACAGTCAGTCAGGACAGAGACAAAGCGGGGAGTGTAACAGAAGAGGCGCTGGGGCCAGGGAGCCGGACGACGGCTCTCCGCGGTCCGCGCTCCGCCAGCTGCCGCCGGCTGACGGGATGGCTCTCCCCGCGGTCGCGGGCAGGTGGTCAGCGTGCGGTCGGGGGCCGTTTCGCCGCCCGCGGTCAGACAGGTTAAGCCGCGGCGGTAATGGAGACGGCCCGTAAAACGTTGTAGCGCTTCCGCTAGCCCCAGCCGCTGCGTACACGCGCGGCCCCCCCCCCCCCCCCCCCCCCCCCCAGACAAAAGCCCTTTATGTGCCCCGGGCATCTCCAGCCTGGCTCGTCCTCTGCTACTGTTCTCTCTTCTCCTTCTTCTTCTTTTCATACCGCAAACAAACACGGGAATTACACACCCGCTCCCCTCCCCCCCCCCCAAAAAAAAAAAAAACGAAACAAAAACAGTGTACAATTCCCCGGTAACTAAATAAACTTAGACTTTCACAGCTTTCTCCACAAACTTTATGTCAAATATCCCTTTGTTTGTCTCCCCAGCACCTAGTTCTCTCTGCGCCATTTTTTTTTTCTTTCCAGAACTTTCTGTAATTTACTGTCTACCACCCCCAGGTTAGTGGCTTCATCAGTATTTGTCTGGGGGGGGGGGGAGGTTAGCCTTCTCGAGAAATTCTTTGAGCTTTGAAAGAAGTCAGGGCCGGCAGAGAGGCCAGCTAACCGGTCTGAACTGGTTCTGACACGGGGTTTGGGAGGGTGGGGGACGGAGGGGGGGGGGGGGGGGTGCCGTGTCGCTTTTCGCCTCCAGCCAAAAAAGAACCTGGAAGCATCTGATGTACAGTCAGCAGGTACGCGGGGGGGGGGGGAGGGGGGGGGTTTGCGGGGGGGGTTTCGGGGAGAGATTGAAAAGGCCGGCGCAAGCTCAGGCAACGACCCGCGTCTCATCAAACACCTGGATCACGGCCAAGTTCATCTGTTAATGGACATCCACCGTCGGCCCCTCCCCCCCGTCTCTCCGCCGACCTCTCCGACCCCCCCTCCCCCGGCCTCTCCTGCTCTCGCTCCCCCACCTCTTTCTCTCCCTCCCCCCCTCTCGCCCTCTTTCTCCCTCTCTCTCCCCTCTCATCTCCCCTATCCCCCTCTCTTTACCGCCCTGTCTCCCCTCTTGAATTCTAGCTTTCTCTCTCTCCCCCCCCACCGCTCTGTTATCTCTTTCTCTCTCCGTTTCCCCCTCCCCCTCTCTCCCTCTCCACCCCTCTCCCTCGCGCTCTCTCTCTCTCTCTTCTCTCTCTCTCTCTCTCAGGCCACTCTCTCTCTCTCCACCCCCCCCTCTCCCTCTCTCTCGCTCTCTCCCCCTCTCTCAGGCCACTGAAAGCTAGACGCAGATTATTCGCGCGCCTTTCCCTTTCTATTGAAGATAAACAAAGTGCTGTGAGTTCGGGGCACACCCAGGGACCCTTAACAAAGCCATCCATCATCCTGTCGGGCAGGGCAAGCGGGCTGGGCCAGGGCCCGGGCAGACTAATGCTTCCAGCGCACAGTTCTCCCTTTGTGTCACTCTGCCCCCTCCGCAGACGTCCGTGTGCTTGACCGGTCTGTCTGAGCCAACCCCCCCCCCCCCCCGAACCCCCCCACCACCTCGGCGCGGATACTCCCACCCAGACCGCCCCCCCACGAACCCCCGCCTCACATACAACCACCCCCCCCACCCCCAAACCGTCCCCCTTGAACCCCGGCACACACACTCCCCCCCCAGACCACCCCCCCCCGAACCCCCCCTCCTCACAAACAACCACCCCCAAACCGTCCCCCTTGAACCCCGGAAACACACACACTCCGCCCCAGACCACCCCCTCCAACCCCCGGCTCACATACCCCCTCTGCCCCGAACCCCGACAAAGTCAACACCGGCCCAACCTCCTCCCCCACCCGCAGAAACAACAACACTAGCCCACCCCCCCAGCCAGCCACCAAGAGCCAGGAAAATCTGATTCCATACGTACGTATTGTTTAACACTCGTATGTATATACACACACGCACACACGGACACACACCAGATCTAGGTCAAATAGTAATAGTAACACTTTTCTGTGCTCAAGTGATCTTGCCTGGTGCAATTGGGGTCTGCGCTTTTTAGAGTATTTCATAGGTTCCAATAAACTAGACAACTCAGTGAAGTGCAGATAAGTATTTGAATCCAAAACAGTTACGTATTTGACTCATGTCTGGTACACACACACACACAGAATGCACGCACACAGACGTACGCACATATACACTCATTTATTACTCAGCCTAATGTGGCACTTCATCGTAGACGTGTGAGGCCATGTTTGCTCACTGCATGTTGAGACAAATTCCACTGGCAACTCAGAACACACAGAAAGCACGAAGGACGACAAATATGATTCTGATACGCCTCTCACTCCACACATAATGGGACACTAAATCCAGGAGGTTGTTTGCTTTTCAGGGGATTACATTTTTGGTGGCACCAGCAAATAACGGGGGACACCTTTAAAGGGTGCACACACATCCATTACTGAAATGGCTTTACAATGGTTAAAGTGATTCTCTGGCTGAAAACAGTCCGAAGCAACAAAATGGGGGAAACAAATAAGCAATCCTTAGTGAAATGGACTACATTTCCCAGGTGCTGCAGAACTGAACTTTAGACAAAGAACACAGCTGTCCTGTACGTCTCTTCGCGCTGACCACTGTGGACGAAAACGCGCCTAACCTGCTGTTGCCCTCGGCCATGGCCGATTTTGCCTTAAGCTGACTGGCAAAGTGTTTGTCTGAGGAGGAACTCTTCGGATGAGTGAGAGGCTGGGGTTCAAATCCCACCACGGACTCTCAAAACTCAAAATGCGTTACAAGAGCAGAGTTTCTCTTCCTCTCTGGGGCATTTCAGCTGGGCCCAGAGCAGCGCGGTACCAGGCAAACCGAAACCAATACAGAAACAAGAAAACTGGGGGATTTCAAAACTGAGAAAGGGAACTAAACAGGTGTCAGAGGTAGACTATCCAGGACGAAACGCATATCAGTGGGAGAACAGAGAAGGTAGAATAAAAAGCCAGGCTGCTGGACTGCTGTTTGAGGGCTGGAGTAACATTACTTTATATTACATTACTTATATTACAATACTGGTTCTAGCCCCAGTGTAGCCCCAATAAGATCCATGCAGCTGTTGGGCCCTTGAGCAAGGCCCTTAAACGTGATCCCAATTATAATATTCATCACTGTCGTCGTCTTTATCATTCGGTGTGGACTCTGCCATCCACATCAGTTTTTGAACCATTTTTAAAACGACATATATATAGTTATCGTTATAGTTACAGTTCTTGGTGAGGATGGGGCTTCAGGCTACAAGGCCAGTCCCTTACCACGATCCCACACTGCCATCCCACTTGTTAGTGCCCACTTTTGCGTATGGGTGGAAGGAGAATGCTTGCCGCCCAGTCCTAGAAGCCCGTGCCAACTGTGGGGGGTCACATGACAGCTGCTTGAAATGTATGGTCAAAGCCAAATAGGTACGCTTCGAGCAGCCATTTCGGCTCAACCTTGGAGCCGTCGCTGCGCGAGACGACCTTAAACCGGAGCAAGTAACTGCGGCAACAAAGGAGTTAAAAAAAAAAAAGCACCAGGTAACACTCCGCAGGATAATGACTTCAACAGGAGTCCCCCTGTCTGTATCTGACTGGACTCACACACACACACACGTGCACTCACACACACTCTGGAGGAGAGGGAGAGTTAAACAGAGAGAGAGAGAGAGAGAGAGGGGGGGAGAGAGAGAGAATGTGAGAATGTCAGAGAGAGACAGAGGGAGAGAGAGAGGGAGAGCGAGTGGGGGAATGTCAGAGAGAGAGAGAGACAGGAGAGATACTTTAACTTCTCTTGATTAATAATAAGAAAATGAAAGAAACCCACAAGACCCCGATATGAAAAAGAGAGGGGGGCAAGAGAGAGGAAGAGAAAGAAAGACAGGGAAAGCCGTGCACTCCGTTTTCCCCCCTTCCCTCCACAGAGTAAACTAATGAGTGGGAATGAGGTGGCTAATCAGCCGCTAACTCAGAGAGTCCTCCGCAGTGTAGAGGCAGAGACCGCGGGGATCGGGGCTGGGCCAGGGAGTCTTTCGCCCGGCTAACACTTCATTATGACCACCCCCCCTGCCCCAGCCCAGCCCAGCGTCCGCCGCCATTCACCGTTTCTCTACCCATTTTGGAACGATAAATTATCCATTAGATTTCATCATATCTTACTAAAGCAATTACATCAAGAAAATGATAGCACAGCGCGCGCGGAATCAATTATGCATGGAGCTGGGGCTGGGGCTGGGGCTGGGACTGGGGCTGGCCAGAGACCAGGGCTGAGGAGCTGAGAGGACAGAGTACTACACACACACACACACACACACACACACACACTATACACACACACACACACACACACACACACACTCACACACACACTATACACACACACACACTATACAACTATACACACACTATACACACACACACATACACTATACACACACACACACACACACTATACACACACTCACACACACACACACTATACACACACACACACGCACACACTATACACACACACACACACATACTATACACACACATATTATAGACACACACACACACACATACTATACACACACACACACACTATCACACACACATACTATACACACACACACACATTATACACACACACACATACTACACATACACACACACACTATACACACACACACTACACACACACACAGACACACACACACACATATTACACACACACACACACATACTATACACACAGACACGTACTACACACACACACATACTATACACACACACGTACCACACACACACACACACACACACTACACACAGACACACACACACTCACACACACATGTACTACAAACACACACACACACACTGTATACACACGCAAACACAACACATACCCACGCTACGCACACACATGCCTAAAAGAAACAGACCCTGGGTCTCACAGATGTGGCCCATCAGTTCATCTTACTGCCTAAAAAGTTTTTGCGCTTAATAATTTATTTGCGATCTGGATACGGTTTCCCGGCTGAATATTAACAACTTAGGAGCTTAAAGCCAGGAGGGCTGCATGAGTCCTGGGGAGAGAAAGCCTGTAGGGCCCCCCAGAACCTCCAAGCCCCCACCCCCCCACCCCCCTCCACCAACGTTTCCATTAGAGAACCGATTTTGACAACTTTTTTTCCCCCCGTCATTTAAAATTCCTTTTCATCCGGCGATGTAGCTTTCTGTGTTTCCTTCGAGGGCTTTCCAGAGAGCTGGGAAAACAACACAACAACCGGATCACCGAGAGGGGGGAGGGGGGGGGGTGGCCCTGGTGGAAACCACTTTTGTATTTTTATTTTTACATTCCTCTATTTTTGTTTTGTTTCATTTTTAATCGTCTGGGCTTTTCACCGTGCAAATGCAGCTTTTTTTTAAAGCTTATTTTTATGTGTTTGATTGATTTATTTTCTTTTGATAACCTCTCGGCACCAGACATGAAATATGAATTGCAGCCGAGGCTCTTTTTGAAGGAACTGAGAAGCAACGACATGACAAGAACATACGCCGTTTGTGTGCATGGTGTGGGTGTGTGTGTATGCGCGTGTGTATGGTGTGGGTGTGAGTGTAAAGTGTGGGTGTGTATGTGTGTGTGTGTGTGTGAGTGTGTATAGTGTGGGTGTGTATGCCTGTGTGTGTATGTGTGTATGTGTGTGTGTATATTGTGGGTGTGCACGGTTTCTTTGTGTATGGCTGTGTGTGTGCGCTTATGCGTGTGTATGGCTGTGTGTGAGTGTGTATAGTGTGGGTGTGTATGGTTTGTGTGTGTGTGTGTGTATGTGTGTGTATGGCGGTGTGTGTGTGTGTACGGCGGTGTGAGTGTGTGTGTATGTGCGTATGGCTGTGTGAGTGTGTGTGTATGGCTGTGTGTGTGTGCGTACTAGTGTGTAAGGCTGTGTGTGTATGTGCGTATGGCTGAGTGTGTGTGTGTGTGTGTGTGTAAGGCTGTGTGTGTATGTGCGTATGGCAGAGTGAGTGTGTGTGTATGTGCGCGTGACTGAGTGAGTGTGTGTGTGTGTGTGAGGCTGTGTGTGTGTGTGCGCATGGCTGAGTGTGTGTGTGTATGTGCGTATGGCTGTGTGTGTGTGCACCAGCGCCAGCTCCAGAGAGGTGTAACTGGGCAGCGTGGCTCTGTTTGGGAAGAGCAGGAGACGCAGGCGAGGGAAGAAATGCCTGTTCCCGCCGCGTTCACACGGCTCACGCCGTAAACAAGCTACCGGCACCTTCTGCCAAAAACCTGCGCCGTAAACAATACGCCACAAACTCCTCCCGCCAAAAACACAACACTTCAGAGCCAAAAGTGACCGTTTCACAAAGTATTTCAGTCTCGTAAATAGAATTAAGATCATATGTCTTTCCTCACAAGTATATAATATTTGGTTGTTTTTAGTTCATATTGGCTTGACAGGCGAAATTTTCTTATTCCATTGGCAAACTCTCTCCTCACTGGCAATATTTTTGTCTTATTTAACAAAAAGGTAAAATAAATAAGATGTTAAGTCTCAATATACAATTAAAATACTTATTTTGTTATTTTTGATTTTTTCAGTGTTACCACCTCAGCGGGCCAAACTCAATCCAGAACGCTGGTGAGGAAGAGGACGATGTTCAGCAACCGTTTACTCAATGAGGGAGAGGAAGATGGGGGGCAGGGGGGGGGGGGGGGGGCGTGGAGAGAGAAAGCGATGAGTGACATCTGGACCCGTTTCTTATACTTATACAAAAAAAAAACTTTACATTGCAGGAAGCTGTGAATCAAATTCGAGACAAGCTGAAACGGAAATTAGGGCAACGCTGGCTTCCGCAATACGATGTGTACGCGAGTGAAACCGCTCTTTCGGGGGGACTTTTCGTAACTGGGGAGTCGCAGACGTTAAACGAGGAGCGGGAATCAGAGCTGTAGCTGACGGATATTGATTTGAGGGGGAACGGAAAATTGATATGATATGATCTGATATGAATACACGCCCACTGGTACATGACGATGAATGCAACTCAATGCAACTCATTACACAGGAAGTGGATGGGAAAAAAAGCTTTGGTGTGAAAATATATAAGTATAACAATGTTGTTAATTTTATGAAATATACACTTAAAATACGTCTTTAACGGTATGAGAAATGTGTGGGGGCTATGATGGCCGCTGGGTTGCTTGATCGCGTTTGCTTCGTTTGGGGGTACGGAGGCTAGCTCCCAGGTGGGGCGGTAACACCCGACGGACAACAGACAGTCGTTAGCACGTTAGCACGAGGACTGAGGAGTCATCGCTGGAATTAAACACGCCTAATCTCCCTGCAAACTTCCCATCTATTTCGCCGGAGAAACAAGGTTTTAATTTACATCATCCATTTTTTAAGCTCCGTGGAGCTGAAATCCGAAGCAACGCAAACAAACTTCACCCTGGGCCAACCCACACCCCGCTACCCCCCCTCCCTACCAACCCTCACCAACTAACCCCTACCAACCTCTACTACCCCCCACCAACCCCCCCACCAGCCCCTACCAACCCCCACCAACCACCCCCTACCAACCTCTACTACCCCCCACCAACCAACACCTACCAACCTCTACTACCCCCCACCAACCCCTACCAACCCCCACCAACCAACCCCTACCAACCTCTACTACCCCCCACCAACCCCTACCAACCCCCACCAACCAACCCCTACCAACCTCTACTACCCCCCACCAACCCCTACCAACCCCCACCAACCAACCCCTACCAACCTCTACTACCCCCCACCAACCCCCCCACTAGCCCCTACCAACCCCCACCAACAAACCCCTACCAACCTCTACCAATCCCCACCAACCAACCCCTACCAACCCCTACCAACCCCCACCAACCAGCCCTACCAACCTCTATTACCCCCCACCAACCCCCCCACTAGCCCCTACCAACCTATACTACCCCCCACCAGCCCCTACCAACCCCCACCAACCAACCCCTACAAACCTATACTACCCCCCACCAACCCCTACCAACCCCCACCAACCAACCCCTACCAACCTATACTACCCCCCACCAACCCTCCCACCAACCCCTACCAACCCCTACCAACCCCCACCAGCCAACCCCTACCAACCTATACTACCCCCCACCAGCCCCTACCAACCCCCACCAACCAACCCCTACCAACCTCTACTACCCCCAACAAACCAACCCCTGCCCACCCCCCACCAGCCCCTACCCACCCCCCAGCAGCTCCCACCCGCGCTCCCCTCAGCAGACTGACAGGCCTCGCTGATGTGCACCGAGTGCACATGGTAATAGGCCAATCAGAAATGCAAAACAATTGGCAATTACTGAGAGGGCCTAATGGTCATTAGAATTTACAACTAGGTAATGAACTAAAGTCTGCCCACGCCATGCATATTCATAAAGCAATTTAGGCTTTGAAGATTAAAGAAGTGCTTAAAATTCAAATGAGCCTCGGCAAATTATCAGTAAGATTCAGTCAGGAAGCTGAGGCTCTTTGTGCGTCTGTGTGTGTGTGTGTGCGTGTAAGTGTGCGTGTGTGAGTGTGCGTGTGCCTGTGCGTGAGTGCATGCGCGTGTGTGTGTGAGCGTGTGTGTGAGAGAAAGGGAGAGAGAGAGTGAGAGATAGAGAGAGAGGGAGATGGAGAGAGAAAAAGCAAGCGAGAAGGAAAGTGAGTTAATGTTAGTGAGTGTGAGAGAGAAAGGGAGAAAGTGTTTGAGAGAGCCTGTGTGTGAGAGACAGTGAGAGAGAGAGTGTGAGAGAGAGAGAGGGAGAGAGGGAGAGAGAGAGAGATGTTGTGCGCGTATGCGCATGACTGCGTGCGTGCGGACATCGTCTGAATGCAAGCGAGTGCGCCATTTTGCTCTGGGTTGTTTACGAGGAGAGAGACGCCCGGCTTCTCCAGGTTTCAGCGGCCGCGTGGATTACAGGGATTCAATGACACACACGAGCACGGAGAATTATTAACACGGCGGCTCACACTTAACACGCCGAGCGTCTGCTCATTTCGCGGGAAACCGTCTTAATCCCTCGCCTTAGACTTAGTCTCATTCTACGTTTAAGGCCTTTCCGCACAATCGTCAAAATAATTAAACAAACGCTAAATTCACGCTCACGTTCACCCTCACTCCACACCAACAAGCCAAATGGAGCAAAAAAAAAAAAAACTGATTTAAAAGAAGAAAAAAAAAATAGCACAGAGAAAGAACCGGAAAAACAGGCAGTGCAGAATTACAGGCTGCTGGTAACCACACAACCTGCTCATTTACAGTAAAACAAGAGGCAGGGGTTGCCAGGCTCTGGGGGGGGGGGGGGGGGGGGGGATGGGCGATGGAGGCACAGCCCGTTCTGAAAACTGACCCGTTCTCCACTTTTCCTGGCTGGGATACCTGGCCCGGGAATGCCACCCACAGATCAGCCACAAACAAAGAGATTACGGAAGGCGGGAAAAGGGCGTAAACAGAGATAAGACGGAGAGTCGCCCGCACTTTTTTGTCGGCGAATGAAATGCGGGATTAGCTAGCGAGGACGTTTATGTTTCCGCCGAACGGAAATGACACGTATTTTTTCTTCTTTTTTTAAACCCCCCCCTCCACCGCTCTGAACACGGCCGCCGTTCTGGCAGCAGCTGCGCCACGTCTCGTACCGCAACGCCGTCTAAAAATAACGCAATTAGCCTATCGGAGAGCGGCGTGGGGCGGGGGGCGGGCGGACGGCCGGACAGCGCGACTCATGGGGACCGCACTCCGACCTCCAGGGCCCACACGCGGGCGACGGGCGGGGAGGGATTCATCTTCTTCTTCTGCTCTGCCAACAGAGCCATAGAGTACAGAGCAACACACACACTCTCTCACACACACACACACACATACACACTCACACACACATACTCACACACACACATACACTCACACACTCACTCACACACACACACACGCTCACACACATACACACGCACACACACATACTCACACACACTCACTCACTCACACACACACATACTCACACACACACTCATTCACTCACTCACTCACAAACACACACTCACACACTCTCATTCTAATACACACACACACACACACACACTCACACACACTCACACACACACACTTACACACACTTACAGACACACACTCTCACACACACATACACACTCACACACTCTCACATACTCACACACACACTCATTCACTCACTCAGGAACACACACTCACACACTCTCACTCTAATACACACACTCACACACACTCACACACACATACTCACACACACACTCACACACACATACACGCACACATACACACTCACGCACACATACTCACACACACACTCACTCACACAAACATACACACTCACACACACACACTCACACACACTCACACACACATACACGCACACATACACACTCACGCACACATACTCACACACACACTCACTCACACAAACATACACACTCACACACACATACTCACACACACACTCACACACACATACACACACACATACTCACACACACACACACTCACACACACACACTCACACACACATACTCACACACACACACACTCACACACACACTCTCACACTAGCGCTAAGTCCAGCGCAGCAGCCCGGGGTGTTTATAGATGTGTCACTTCTTTATTCAACAGGAAAGACCAACGGGATCGTGCTGAAGGCACAGCGAGACTTCGCCCCTCTAAGCTCCAGTGACACAGCGTTTCAGATTCAGAGTGGGTGGTTCATTAAGTTCTTAAACCCCAAAATGAGAAACTGGCTTCAACATGTGCTCTGGCAACTAGAACACAGGAAGGCTCACACCCCCCACCCAGAACACACACACACACACACACACACACACACCAGGCTCACCAACAAGGCAGAAAATTTAGCGCCAGCACTCAGCTGAGGGTGGCCTCTCTCTCACGGGCGACAGAACATAACTCGACACGATATTTCCCATTTCCGATATTATGAACGTATGTTTATTCATATTTAATTCCGCATTCACCAGGGAGGTCATCTCAGAACTCAATTCTCTCGAAAGCAGGACTCAGTTGTCCTGCTTCTTTCACAAATCACAAATCTGAAAGGCTTTACGTGAATGCCTCGACACGCACAGGGGTTTCCGATAGAAAACGAACAACGATTTCATATAAATAATGCACATTGCGTGAATGGCTACGTACATTATTGCACAAATATGCGATGTATTCTTGAAAATGATCATTTAAAAATAACTGCCGTAGTTATGGAGTCGTGAAAAAAATGGGCCGAATAAGATCTGCGTGAGCCAGTTGGATATTTAAATATGTAATCATTCTCAACTGACATTTTGTGTGAAAGTTCTGGCTGAGTCGGCAGGCAGTGCGGCCATCTTTGAAAAGTAGGAACACATAGCGATGTGGGGGACCAGGGGCAGGCCCTACCGCAGCAGAGAGACGCCAAGCTCCTTTACTCCTGCTACTGAGCAGCTGAAGATTCATAACACAGGTGTGTGTGTGTGTGTGTTTGTATTACTATTTTAATGGGGACACTGGCCTGACTGAACACAAATGGGGACCTCTGGCAGTCCGGGGACAAAGAATCCAGGTCCTCACAAAACTGACCATTGGAATCCATATAGAAAATCATCACAATGTCTTTGCTGTAAGTACCTAACGTGTCCCCAGCAGCAGTTTGTGTGTGCATGTACATGTGTGTGTCAGTGTGTGTGTGTGTATGTGTGTGCGTGCCTGTGTGTGTGCCTGTGTCAGAGTGTGTGAGTATGTGTGTGTGTGTGTGTGCCTGCCTGTGTGCATGTACGTGTGTGTCAGAGAGTATGTATGTGTGCCTGTGTGTGCATGTACTTGTGTATGAGTACGTGTGTGTGTGAGCATGTGTGTGTCACAGAGTGTGTGTGTGTGTGTGTGTGTGTACGTGTGTGTGAGGCAGGACGTGTGCATATCCATGCAGTCCCACCTCAGGGCCTGGCTGCCCTGCTGCAGTTGTTAAGGCAAAATGAGATCAGGAGCCCCCAGCGACCAGCCCAGAGCCCCCCTCCTCGCCCCCGGCCGTCTCCGTGCCAACAGTGCCCCACCCCTCGCCTCCGGCCGTCTCCGTGCCAACAGCGCTCTGGCACGGCCAGCGGAGGGATGTCCTCGGGCTCCTCTGCCAAGTCTCAGGCCCTTTCATGTGCACCCGCGGCCAAGCAGGGCCCTCTCTCACTGATACACACACACACACACTACTATACACACTCTCTCACTGATACACACACACACACACTACTATACACACTCTCTCACTGATACACACACACACACACTACTATACACACTCTCTCACTGATACACACACACACACACTACTATACACACTCTCTCACTGATACACACACACACACACTACTATACACACTCTCTCACTGATACACACACACTGCTATACACACTCTCTCACTGGTACACACACACACACACACACACACGCACACTACTATACACACTCTCTCACTGATACACACACACACACACTACTATACACACTCTCTCACTGATACACACACACACACACACACACACACACTACTATACACACACACACTCACACACACACACACTCTCTCACTGATACACACACACACACACACACCCGCGGCCAAGCAGGGCTCTCACTCACTGATACACACACACTACTATACGCACTCCCTCACTGATACACACACACACACACTCTCTCACACACACACTACTATACACACTCCCTCACTGATACACACACACACACACACACACACACACACACTACTATACACACTCTCTCACTGATACACACACACACACACACACTCTCACACACACACACACACACATACTACTATACGCACTCTCTCACTGATACACACACACACACACACACTACTATACACACTCTCTCACTGATACACACACACACACACACACACACACACACACACTACTATACACACTCTCTCACTGATACACACACACACACACACACACACACACACACTACTATACACACTCTCTCACTGATACACACACACACACACACTACTATACACACTCTCTCACTGATACACACACACACACACTACTATACACACTCTCTCACTGATACACACACACACACACACACACACACACTACTATACGCACTCTCTCACTGATACACACACACACACACTCTCTCACACACACACTAAAACAACAAAGCTCAGTCAGTCTGCAGCACCCGGCCAGTTTATAAAGCAGTGCCCCTGACGTGTGGGTATCAGGGGGGTTTATAAATACTCTGCGTCCCGTGTAAACAGTCCCGCGGACATGTTGTAGAAACGCTCTGACATAATTTGGGAGCCGCGATGTGACAGGAACCTGGACTGTTGCGGGAGGGGGGGGCGGGGTTTGCGTCTCCAACCGTAACGCCGTTTTACAAAAACGACTGATGAACATTTCTCCCCAATCCTCGGTATGGCCCCCGTCCTTACGAAGCCCCTCCTGAACACAAAAGCCGTGCAGCCGCACTTACGCTCCAAGGTGCTTCCCTTCTATTCAAATCACAACGAGGAATAAAAAGCTTTGAGCCAGCACCTCGCTATCACCAAATAATGACTACAGAAAACGCAAGCAGGGCTGAAATTGTCCAAACCCCCCCCAAACCAAAAAAAAACGAAAAAGAAAAAAAGAAAATTGAATAAATAAAAATAAAAGCACCGAAAGAGGAAAAAAGCATGGTTTTCAACAAAGGGAAACAGTGCCTTTTCCTTTTTCGCCTTTTCTTTTTTACTGAAGCACATGCGCGTGACGCGAGATCAATGGACTTGGCTTTCAAACAAACTGTACAAAAATATACAAAATATACCGAACGTACGAAACCTACAAACACGCGGCCAATTACTGGGGAGCCCGTTGCCCCGGAGAGGGCCGGAGCACAGGCGCGAACAAAGAGCCGCGCGCCCCGGCTTTGATTGCCCCCGCATCGGGGGAACGACGGCGGCTGTGTAGGGGGCGGGGGGCGGGGGGGCAAACGACAGGCACCCTATGGCGGGGGGTTTGTAGGGGGGTTTGTGGGGGGTGGGGAGAGAGGTGGCAGCGTGCCAGGTCGGCTGGCAGCTAAATACCTTTGTTCCAGCACGCAGGGAGGCGAAGGACCCAGGTACGAGAGCCAGGTCCCCGCAAGTGCAGTGTGCTGTCTGGAGGCTGTGTGTGTGTGTGTGTGTGGGTGTGTGTGTGTGTGTGTGTGTGGGGATGTGTGTGTGTGTGTGTGTCTGTGTGTGTGGGGATGTGTGTGTGTGTGTGTGTGTGTGTGTGGGGATGTGTGTGTGTGTGGGTGTGGGTGTGTGTGTGTGGGTGTGAGTACACCCATGCGACTGTGGTTGTGTGGGTAATTTAGTCATTTGTTTGTTTGTCCGTGCGTGTGTGTGTGTGCCCGTTTGAGTGTGTTTGCATGTGTACATGGGTGTGCGTGTCGGCACCTGTGTGCGTGTGTGTGTGTGTGTGTGTGTAGTAATTTTTGGTTACGTGTATGTATGTGCGTGTGTGCGTATGTGTGTGCCCATGTGCTTGTGTGAGTGTTTGTGCGCCTGTATGAGTGTGTGTGCGTGTGTGTGTGTGTGTACCCGTGAGCTTGTGTGAGTGTGTGCGCGCCTGTATGAGTGTGTGTGTGCGCGCGTGTGTGTGTGTGTGTACGTGCGCGTGCGTGATTCCCAAAATTGTATTCCCTTCCCCTCACAGCACAGAGAGGATTGATGTGCGTGAAAAGGCTCCATCTAAATCCCGGTGATAAATTATGCATCACGGATAAAGCATTCTGCGCAGGGGCTGGAAGCCGGTGCGATTCTGGGAGAGGAAAAGTGTGACATCTTTCTTCTGGCCACGCACCTCCCCTTCCCCGACGCCGCACAGACAGAACTCACGACAGAACGAGACTCCACCGATACGCCACGCTCCAGCGGACAATTTGTTCCACTTTAAAATGAAAGAAAAATATTGCTCTTTAAATCGTCATTGTATACACCAAGGTGAACACTTTCAACAATAAACTCAGCTCAGTGAACCTCGGCACCCTGCGCTAGATCACTGCGGAGCAACCCTGTGAAGCTTTATATTCGACACTGCTACAACCTGCTCACACACACACACACACACACACACATATGGGCGCAAAACCACACACACAGATATGCACACACAATTCTACAAATCCGTGAAATATACAAAAATGGTAAATCATGAATGCCTGGCATATTTAACACCACCCAAAGCAGATGCATCAGCATTCTCCAAAATTACTAAACACAGACACACAAGCCCTACACATACACACACACACACACACAGAAATTAGCCAAACACAAGACACAGAAGCTCTACACACACACACACACACACACACACAAACGAGCCAAACACAGACACAGAAGCTCGACACACACACACACAGAAATGAGCCAAACACAGACACAGAAGCCCTACACACACACACACACAGAAATTAGCCAAACACAAAGATACAAAGAAGAGCACCATTTACAGCCATTTTAATTTCTTCTTCAGAAAAGCGCGTGAGTGTGGCGGTACAGCGGACGGAAGGGTAAGCCGACAGACAAAAGGAGGGGGGGGGCGGGGGGGTGCACCGTGTCGGGAGAGCGCCCGTAGCCTCCTCCACAGGCTGCTGCCGGAAACGGCGCTAAACGAACCCGTCTGGCTAACGCGCTAACGCGAGACGCCGAAATCAACGTCCCGCACGTGTCTCCGACAAGGCCTGTGCGTTCCCCGGGCCAAAAACAACATCCAAGTGACGCGTTGGCGAGCGGGAGAGCCGAGTGCCGGGGTCCAGGGCCTGGTGCTGGACCGGTGGCACCCACGGCAGCCACACTTCCGCACTGCTGGCTTCGGCCCGGAGGATTAGCGCCGGCGCTAACGCCGGAATTAGCCGTTCGGACATCGCCGCTCTGCTATCACAGGAGGACCTCCCCCAGGTACGGGCCGGGGGGGCCCCGCCGTCCCCTCCCCAAACGCAGTGTCCCGCCGCAGGGGGAACGGCAACGTACGGACCGACCACACCTCTCTACCCCACACCGCCACTGTGTGTCCGGCGTGGTGCGAATTCGGCTCTCCCTTTCACCCGTCTTCAGAACCACCCCCCCCCCGGTCCCCCCGGTCCCAAACGGCAGCCCCACCTCACCGCGGCGGTCTTCAGAACCACCCCCCCGGTCCCCCCGGTCCCAAACGGCAGCCCCGCCTCACCGCGGCGGCAAAGAAAAGCGTGAGGCAGAGGGTGCGCTAACGGCTAACGGCTAACGGCTCCGGCATATGGACCCAAGCTGCTCCATCCAGGACCTTCTCCAACATGCACTATTAATTTGCGGTCGGACGGCCTCTGCCGTCCCCCCCCCACCCTGGCTCCACATCACAGGCCGCCCCACATCCACTTTAAAACAATCTTTACATGCTGCGGAAAAAAAAGAGAGAGAGAGAGAGAGAGAGAGAGAGGGAAAAGCCACACACCCTCGGAGCGATTCCTATGAAGGAGGAGAAAAGAGAAAAAAAAGCCCAACTTTGATGACAGCTGGGTCCTCAGGCAACCATTTACTCCTTAAGTAGAAGGGGGAAAGAAGAAGAAGAAGAAAAAAAAAAAAGAGAATTTTAAAAAAGCACAAAGGGAACCGCTCGCTAAAATAACCCGGGAGTTCCAAGCCGGTCAGCTGGGCGACACATTGCCGTTGCGCGTTGTGCGTACCCTCGTGCACTAGGCCGTGGCGGGGTGTAATTGATTCAATATTAATTGGACGCGGCCTGATTTACACACACTCACTGGGCCACAGGAATGGCTATAAAATGGGGGTGGAGGGTGCAGGAGGGAACGCAAGCGCCA
>NC_083761.1:7723837-7763837 GCF_963514075.1 Conger conger
ATCCAAAAAATAATCATTTATTTAAAAATTCCATGATTCGCTTTTCAATGTACCGTATTCGTTTGCGGCAGCGTATATAAGAAAAAACAGGCTGCAGGATGTTTAACACTAGGTTTTAATTTCATTGTTGGTTTAAAGCAAAGCAGTGGCATTTTGTTCACATGTGGTAAAGGAGCTAGCCGGTGGCATCGACTTAAAAATGTCAGTTTTAATTAAACTTTTACTCTTTGTGGGGAAATTACATCTCTGAAGGAAAAAAACAGCAATTTTGTTGAAGGAGGAGTCGCTAAATGAGCTAAAGTGTTAAGATATTTAAAACACATGATGAATGCAAGCATCTATGAGATCATTCACACATACACATACACACACACACACACACACACACACACACACACCAAGAAATATATCCACTAGGAAAAAGGGATGTTGACATCACACGTCACTACAAATTTTCATAGTAAAAAAAACTGTAATCTGATGCAAATATAATAAACTCTCTTTGATAAGCATCTGCACTGTATCAGATCACTTCATTTTGCTTTTGATTCCTGTACAGACATGGGCAACAGTAGTCTACACATCAATTACAGAATTTAGGGATTCGACCAAAAAAAAAGTAGACATTTAATTTCAGCATAAAAGGAATCCATAAAATATCACACATGGCAAAATTCTACAAGGACAGCGTCGGCTCTGAGGTAGGACCGCGGCAGGAAACATTTCAGAGGTAAAAACGAACACATCAGACGGCATTTAAATAAATTGCTTTCAGCCTGCCTCATTAAATGTTTTCCCCCTTCTCTCTCGCTCAGGCTACAACCTGATCTTAAAATGGAAGGCCGTTTAAAATATGCCCAGCACATGTCTAAACAGGGAAACGGTGTATTTTCAATCCAGAAACGTTCCACGGAGGGTTTTTTTTTTTTTTGTTATTTCCTCGATAATCACTTTCACAGCCGGAAATCAGGACGCAGTCGTGAACGTTCGGGGGCTTTAGCGCAGAATCTGGGATTAGCATTTTTAACATTTAACAGTTCTCCCGAGAGTCACCTCTCGTAATTGTGAGAGCACGGATTCTGCTCAATACCTATATGATTGACAGAATGACCAACAGTAGTGTACAGTTCTCTACAAAAGTCAGACGGAAAGAAGGAGGCACTTAACTGCACTGCTCCTTGTATTTTAAAGTTTTAACGCTGTGTACAGAGGTGAAGTCATCCAGCGAGCTTCCTAACGGTTAAATAGCTTGACCCTCTTTATCGTGCTGCCAATTTCACGTTTTAATGAACTTAAAACCATAGAGAATCAAAAAATAGATTTTAATTTGACGAAGGGTTGATTGGAATACATTTTGATAAAAAAGTGCCGGGATCTCGTGAACCGAGGTTAAACTTGTTCCAGCCCAGCCTAGACCAGATATTTATCAGTGCAAGTGGAGTAACTCCCAGACGGGCAGTGTGAAAACATTTGAAAGAGGAATTCTATACGACATCTGCGCTTGAACTAGGACATAGAAATAACGTGATGAATTCTTGCCGCCGGTGCTACCCTAAATTCTGTGTCAGGTCAAACACGATAATTGTGTGTGTGTGTGTGTGTGTGGGGGGGGGGGGGGGGGTTATACAACATTTCTGCATATTTAAATACAGTGACACTCACTGAAACGTTTCTCTGCTTCACAGAAAATGACACCAATAGCCTACACTGGCCTCAGACAACGGTTTTTGTTTTGTAATCACGCGCAGCCTCTTAATTTGATACTTTAATTGATCTTTAGATTTCTTCACCCTGTCAGCATTCTGTTTTGCAATGTTTTGTCTATATCAAAACTAAATATTCGATGCACCTCCACTGAAACTCAAGTCACCGTCAGTAATATTAAAATAATGAATTAATCAATCTCAGAACATACTTTAACATGCATTTATTTAAATGCCATGTGACCTTTTTTCCCCTCCCGTAACAATTTTCTAAATTGGCCATTTATCCCGTAAATTTATCTTACAGGACTTTTTTTGTATATATACATACATGTAAATACAAACATATTGATACTACAATAGGCTATAGATTAAACCAATATGAATATATATATATATTGTTTAAGGACGGTACAACTGTTTCTCTAAAAGAAACAAAAACACATTGAGGCATTAAAAATCGGATTCGATATAAATTCAGGCACATCAGTAAATTAATCAGTAAGAATACCGTTGATAGCTTTTATAAGTATTTATTTGAAACGATTAGGTCTGAAGGTTTGTATGTTTCCTGGGCCCAGTAGACTGTAAGGAAAACAAAGCTGAATGCACATGAAAAGTGAGACCATGTGCACTACAACAGCGCTGAATAGCCTAGTAATACATTTGTATAACAATCTGACCAGCCTCGAAACTATGGAAAATTAAAAACAATAAAGTAGCCCTGCGCACAAGTGGATTACACCATATGTCAGATAGCACCATTTCTGTGACACGCTCCCTATTCAAGCTTGATGCTTGAGGCAGAAAACAAATTGCAGCTTTAAAAATAGTGACAGAAAAAAAAACAAAAAAAAAACAAGTCCGACAGAAACGGCATCAACGAATGCCCATTGGCCTACAATAGGCACTGTTTTTAAAAGGGAACATTTGATCAATTAATGCATGTGTCGGGAAAATAGGGAAATGTCCAAAGTAAAAAGTTAAATTAATCTAGTCGTTCGTGTGGCTAAATATTAGTAAGCAACAAGCAGCACATCGAAATTCCATATCCTATCGTTCTGCGTAGCTAGGCACGGTCACATTCTCGATTAGCCTTGTATTGAACAAAGCAATAAACGTGTTCACTTAAATCGATATCGCAACAATATGTTGGAAATTTCATTCAAATCCATTTAACAAGTTCTGGGGGAGAATAACTCGATTTTAAACGCCAAGGGGGCGAAGGCTGTGGATAAAGGGGCTACAAAGGCGTATTAAATACGTTTCTTCTTAGTCTGAACATACAGCCAAGACATGTAGATTAAGGTGGTGGTGAAAGTGATCAGGTTCAAGTTCACGTCTTGTTTATGATCGTCTTCTGCCTCCTAGCGACGGACCAAAGAAAATTAGTTCTTCACCGCCACCGACAGAGACGTCTTTGCCCTGACACAAACATAACTTAACACGGAGTGTAGAAACATTATAGGAAGAAGCGATACGCTATAATGTGGCGATTTGAAATGTGCCCAAAAGCAGACGACTGGAGAGTAATGCAATACGTGTGCGACCAATACTCGTACAATGACCAACGATTAAAGGAAAAAAGACTTCTCACCAAATGTATCGTGTCTTAATAGGCTACCCGATGCACAGTTGACAATGTATTGTCTGAATAAATGTCTGAATTAAATCTAATTAAAATTACCAGCGTCGAAATCAAGAGGACAACGCGCTCTAGCTAAGGCATCCAGATACATACTCTATATCTGTTTTAGAATGTGTACATTGCTCCGACATTAGCACCAAATGATAGATTATCAAAAATCCAATATCTGTTTAAACAGCGAACGATTCAAAGAGCGAAAATGCACAGCATGTATAATTATCTCTGTTGTGTGTGCATGCGTATATATATTATTTTTATTTATTTTTTAAACGCACAGAATAGGCATTGCCTTACCTTGGTAACTCCGTTTATGGAAGACATAAAATATAGGCTAAACGATCCACAAACGCATATACAAAAAAAAAGAAAATATTGTGAAGCCGTGTTCCTGTTCCTCTTTATGAAAACCCACACCATTTTTTGGTGTCGTTTCTACGCATTTTATCTTTCACAAGAACAGCAAAATATACCTTCACATTTCTTCAAGTCCAATCGTCTGATACATACGTCGGTGAGTCAAATCATAGGGATATTAATATTTCTATTTCCTCGCTTTCGAAGGTGCTGCCGAGTGAGTTCCGCGCACGCGGTGCTTGTAAACAGTCGAACACGAGATTTTTCCCAATCAAAATCCACTTCAACTTTTTTGAAAATCTTCCAAAAAATAGTACGAGGAGGGAATTCCTCGATCTCGTGGCGGTAAACAGACAAGACCTGCGGGATCCTCCGTTAGATATATCAACCATATGTAAAGTATACATACACCTAGCTAGCACAATCACCTACCTTACAACATGCCCCTTAAGTGGCTAAGGCAACGGGGGCACGAAACCCATTTGCGATTAACAACACGTTATTACTGTAAAATAGTCCGGTTTCGAAAGATTGCATGCCGAAAATTAAAACTTTTTTGGGTCAAGTTTTAGTATGGAAAGGCACTCGTATAGGTATGTCTCAGAGAAAATTATTCTCGCCATGCTTTTCAGTGAAGTCCACTTGACTATACGATCCTCGCTGTCCAATGTCCACTACACCGTCACGGAGAAATCCAGTTACTGGTGCTCTTCTTTACTGGAGAAATTGCTCTGTGTGCTGGTGGAAATGAAGGATAAGGGTGTAAATTGTATTTTTTTTGTTTTACTTACGCGAAAACTCCCGTTTGCTTAAGTGCTGGGGCTTGCCTTGCTTACGGCGAGACATGGTGGTTGGTGGTGGCTTTTAGCTCGGTTCACATCGGGAGAGCCGGGTTAGAAGGGAGACTCCAGTGAAAATATCTTCATCAATGCCTTTGACATCCGAAATAAATTAGAAATAATGCAAAGATGGCGCAGAGACGACGAATTGTGGGATAGCCGTCATGGCTTTTTTGAAAAGAGAGAGATGAAAAAATGGCAAAAAAAAGAGCCCCCCTGAGCTGCAAGTTCAAGTGCGGACGTGACGTCCTGCGAACTTGAACGTCAGGAGATGGATGGACACAGACATACAAAACATAGGCAGGGCAAAGCCGCGAGTGGGAGGAGGGAATGGAAATAACAAAACCAATGGACACTCATTAGGGGCTGGACGTGAAATGTAGACCCGGAGAAGCCAATGGACAGAGAGATCAGGGGGCCGGACAAGAGGCAAAGGGGGAGGGAGGGAGCTGTGTGTGTGTGTGTGGTGTGAGTGTGAGTGTGTGTGCGTGTGTGTCTGTGAGAGAGAGAGAGAAAGAGAGAGAGAGAGAGGGAGAGAGAGAGAGGTTTAACGAAAGCCGTGAACAGGGGAAGGTGGACACTGAAAAATAGACTAAAGAATGCCAATGGACCGGGAATTCTAGGGGGCAGAGCGTTCACGTACGACAGGGAAGAGGACAAGCTGCGGCGGGCGGGGGGGGGGTTTGGGGGCGTGTAAAGCGAGCCTTCGCGGTGGACATTGATCGGAGTCCTGGGGCAGGAACACTGTGGCCAAACGGTTAGCGGCGTCTGCGCGTACGCACGAGGCGGGGAGAGAATGGAGCCGTTTTGAAACCAAACAGGGCGTGAGAAATAATCGTGTTGCAAATACTGGACGGGCAGGTTCTGCGCGGTGAACAGTAAATCAGCGAGGACTGACAGGTTGGCGCGCAGATACAGCCAATACACGGCTCGGCAAAAGACTGCGATAATAGGTTGAACCAGGTTCCTATTTGATAGGGAATGGATTGCGCGCGAGGTTATAAGCGTAGCATATACCGTTTTCAAATAACGTAGGACGATTACGTGGGCTGTTCACTAAGAGAGAAAAAAACTGAAATTGGCAGGTCGACGACAAGTTCAAAGAGGGTGGGGTAATTGGTAAAATAGATTTGGAAAAATAAGATAAACAATACACCCATTTGAACAATGACACCTCGTAACATACAGTACGCGATGACATTATCTGGGCTGCGAAGTAGAAGGGGGTGGGGTGGGGGGTGGGGGGGGGGGTTGCCTCTCAAAGTAATAAAAGTAGCTTCCGCACTACAGACTAGCGACGGAGCGAGAGAATCACAAGAGCGAATTGTCTTGAAAACGTGTTGAGAGGTGGACTGTATTACTGCTAGCCGAGGAGAATCGGTGGGATCCGTAGAACAAAATGACCAGAAAAGGAACCTGCACGTTCGAAGAGAAAACTTATAAAACGCGAGCGAATGCGTGAGTGGCAATATTTGTCGGGTCAAGGTTAGTCGATTATTTTGGGTATCTAGCGCACGGCAGCACCAGGCTTACCTCCAGCAGCATCAAAGACCAGGCAGTTGGTGGCTTACAAATGATAAGATTTCTTTATTAAATAGATGCACAAGGAATATCACTTAATTTGTTTAACTACCGACTACATTTAAACATAGATGATAAAAAAGACTGCCACGTTTGGTTACTTCCTCTCAGAACAGTATTTATATAAATCGGAGACATATGCTACAAACGAATTTATTTAAAAGTAGTTAACTTGTAAAAATATAATATTAAAACACCTGACAGCAAACTATATATTGTGCAAAACGTGAGTGAGTGCAACGCTCTCATCATCCTTGGGACAAGGATGCATCTAAAACTTTTTGTTGAAGCTTTGCTTAAGATAAACATTTTCTCGTCGTATTTTCAAAAGATTAGTAAAACCTGCATTGATTCTACAATGTCTTTAAAAAAAACTCTGAAAATTGATTCAGTACTTTTCCAGCAGTCATTTTCCAATCCGCGATAAATGAGATTGTTTGAGCGTGGTTTCCTTGTGTGCATTTGCTCTGTTTTAATTGTGATTGCATTTGAATTCTCCATAGGGACACAGCCACAGAAATTTGGTCCTTGTGTTTTTAAAAAAGCAGACGAGTAGTCTTAACGCGTTTGTCAATAATATGCAGTACAAGCTACTGTTAAAAATCGTGTACCGCGCATGTAAGTACATTTTTGCAGAGGTAAAATCCATCTCGCGCTCGTTGAGTGTTGCTCGGATGTGTTACATGGCGGGCATTCAGAAGAAAGGATGCTTCTATAGTCCTATAGCACACGGCGAAATCCAAGGCTGTCCAGATATTACACCTTTTCAATTGATGCATATTGCATGATTTAATATTTTTCCCTCCCGGCGTTAGGCTCCTTGCCTTTTAGAGTTTCTAGCAGGGCGTTTGCCTGTCAATCTTACAACTGGGTGTCATGTACTTACAGTAACATAATTTTTGAATGCAGGTGCAGATATCTTCTTCCGGCACAATGTGGTCATTTAGAAATGTAATGATGTAGTGTCCTCTCTGTTCTTTTTGCTTTTTTTTTTGTTTTTGTTTTATCTTTATAGACACTGAACTTGTGGACTGGGGGGGCTTGTTGATTTACATGGAAAAAATTGATGTTTTTTTTACAAGTTGTAACGATGTATGCGTTGGAGAAATACCTGAAATAAAATGAGTAGGCTTCTCTAATATTACCGCTACATGGCCAGAAAAACAAACTTTGACATTTGAACCAGAGCAGGGTATGACACACGACCCCTATTCATCACCTCACTGTAGCCAATACAAAATAGATGGTAGGCATTATATTGATTATATTTTAACAGCAACATAATATTTGAACATAGTACGATGCATGTTGGACTTTAAGAAAATGTACTATTCAGTTGTAGGTAAAAATACAGTATGTAACAATGTCGTGTGGCATGACACTTGGCGAACGTATATTTGTAACAGTCGAAATATTCGGTTGTAAGGAGAAGAGGAGTCAGGATTGGCTAATAATGAATTAAATAGTGAAACTAAACACGCAGTTATGATTCACACATTCTGTCCAATGCGGACGTGTGCGTGGCGCTGCGTTGCAGTCCCGTTTTCACAAAAAGATGGAGGGAAGCCTTCTTTCGCAAATGCCAGTGTGGTTGTAAGATGCCCCTGTGTATGATGCTACGGGGGAGGAGGGGGGGGGGGGGGGGGTGTAGTGGTTGGGGCATCTGTAGGGGGTCTATCTGTGATCCAATAGCAAGAGAGCGCCACTCTTGACCTTCGCCTAGATCCCACTCCTGCTGGCACAAAGCTCTTCCTATTTTATTCCCCCCCACCTTTTTATTTCGTTCACCATCGATCAAAGCCAATCGGGCAGCGCACCTTCCGGTACAGTTAATAGCTTACAAGGGCAGCGACTAGCGTGTCGGGCTGGACAAACTATCTCAATATGCAAATGATAACACGACTGATGCAATCGGCTAGTCACTGAAATGTGTTACACTGGACAATATAACAAGTCTAAAGAGCGAAAAGGACACACGTCTGCGTTTTTTTGTTTGTGAACCACCGCCTGTGTTAACTGGTGGACAATAGAATGACAATGTTAAATTAGCAATATGCCATTTCTTCCCTCACAATCAACCGGGGAATGTGTGTCCCCGGTGTAAACAAGAAAAGTAGCCCTATACCCGACTCGCCAATTTCCGGAATAAATCAACGTCTTTATCACATATTTAGCATATAGGCTAAATAACCTCCGCCTATGTCGGTCTTGACGCGAACATATTTGATACTGTGTAACGCAGCAGTCTAATTTATACAATAGCAAAGTGTATATGCAAACACAAGGGTGCTCAAATGACCCGTCCAATGTAAATGTAGGCTATGTAATCTATTTTAAGAGCCGCCAAAGCAATTGTGTTATGACAATACACCAGGAATGGGTGGGAATCACTGTGTGGTCACGTGCGCACCTTTCCACCGCCAGCAGCTAAGGGGGAATTGAGGGACTCGCCGCCGGGGCGCATTTCAATATATGGAAATGGCCGGAGGCATATGCAATAAATCAAGGTTTTACACTGTCATTTTCTTCCAGACTGCCTCCATTTCAGCGTAAACATCAGCTCCTCTGAGGTGTGTGCCCCCCTTCATCCTCCTCTCTCCATCTCTGCATGTTGCTTTGATTTATTTTTTTAACCAAACATTTAGGATTGTTAAAAAATGAGCATACCACGAAGCTGCTCTGTCAACCTGAAACAACATTACATTACATTACATTATTGGCATTTGGCAGACGCCTTTCTATGTTTTGATTAACAGACATTTATTATGCCGCCGTGAAATAACAAGTGTTTTCTTCCGGTATGTACCTGCTGCCACGGATGAATTGTAGGCAATATAGTTCACCTGTTTCCTAATCAAGATTTTAAACACACCCATCACCCTATTAAAAACCCATAAACGATCACTATGGCTTTCAAGGTTGTCACATCGGCGGTTTCTAGGTATGAAAGAAAAAACAATCCTTTTAAAGTAAGGTATACAACTTTCTGGGCATATCTAAATGCATATAAACTAAATACATTTAAAAGCGGGAGTTAGCTAGTAGGTCCAGATTGTGTGTGTGCTATTCTGACACGCCAGTCATGAACATATAATCTTTCAGCGAAACAAAAACTATCAAAGGATTATAAGGAAGTGACACTTTCCGTTTTGCTTTTTTTCCTTAAAAATTAGTAAGTAAGTAAGGTAAGCTCTATCGTTCCTTTCACACTGGGGGTCCAACTAAACTTAAAAATGAGAACTGTACAATCAGAAAAACAATCAGCCAATTGTATCACTACGACGTACGTAAGCAAGATATCATTTTGTGGACAAATGACTCCGGTCATTGTGCGGTAAATACTGGAAGCCTTGTCACTTGTCCCCAGACCACTTCAGTTTGGTCGTGGTCTCTGTCCCGCACACACAGGGACCCCATTGACAATGTTTAGATTGGAGCGCAGGCAGACGGGAGAATGGGGAATTTGCTTTGCTAGACCCCGAACTGACCCTCCGAGAAAGAATTAATTCAGCCTGTGTTGTTGGTCCTAAATTACAGCCTCTCCAACATCCCAACGGTTGTGTTGCCAACATTCTATTATCCCAGTTTCTCTCGTCTGAACTACGATGCAGAAGTAAATGCAAAAACTATTTCATCAAAGGGGACACTAAACGATACGCTTTGAACTTTGCTTCGCCCAAGAGTAACTAACTGGCTCTTTTGATTTACGCATCCGTCCTTTTCTTTTGAACTAGAGAGAGAGAGAGAGAGAGAGAGGACAAGGGACATCATAATAATGTCAATAATAAAGCATCGAGGTCATTATATCACCAACGTTTCAATACTTGTTGACATCGGTTACCATGTTGTCGTACCAGTAACTGCATTTCCACGTAGGCCCACATTTAAATTCATTGTCGTCCCACGTATTTACCCAGGATTTTATAGCCTATCGTACTTATAGTCGTAGTACAGTATATTCGCAATTGTCTAGTGTGTCGATTGAATGAAGTAGTATGTGTGTGGCATAGGTTACCATCGTAATTTCAGACATTACATTGCATTTGTTTGGCAGACGTTCTTATCCTGAGCGACCAAGAAATGTAGGGAATTTGTATGTGTTCACCTGAGTCATGTGAGCAAGCGTTAGTGCCGCACCTGGTCAACACTGCCAGACCAGACCAGCGGGGTAATATAACATGACTGCAATGTTATCTGCAGAGCAACCACTGCACGGGGGGAAAAAAACCAGCAAACTGTTTTCCTGTGTCCTAGTTCCTTCAAGAAAAAGTGTGGTGAATCGGAAGGAAAGCCGAAAACCGTGCGAATTACCTGATAACCCCAGTTAAATCGGCCCCGTTTTCAGGGGAATTAACAAGCTTTAGAAATTGAGGCAGATTCACTGGTTGTCAATTAATATTAAATTAAGGGGCAAATTTCACACTCTGCCACTGGTGCGCATGCCATCTGGGTTCGGGCAGGTATTAGATATGTTCAAACGGATTATTTGGCAATGGACGAAATTATAAATATTAGCAGCTGGCATGCGCGCGGGTGTATGCCAGTAGGCTACACTCTCCCAACGTTCTGTCTCATCGTACACATGGGTAATATGATCAATCTATCGTAATGCATAACCATGTTTATCGCTTTAGTTGTTAAATCGTGTTAATTTTACACTAAACGGTTGTTATGATGATGAATGAGGAGGCTGGGATTGTACACAGGGGACCAACAACCATTTATATATGAACTGGAGGCCTTTCCTTATTTTAACATTAACAATTTAGCCGCGTCCCGGGAAAACACCATAATCTATATTATTATGATGTACAAATTAAAGCCGCGATGACGTCATGGATAATCACCTTGAAATATGTCATTCAGTCTCCTAGAGAAGTCTGCTGTGACTACCACGATTTCCATCAGTTAGTCATTTACAGCCTCTAAAAACGCAATGTTATACATTATTTATAAGTAAAAACATAAATACCTTAAAAGACGTTCCAGTTTCTTCCGGACATTCCATTGCACATTTTGCAGCTTTGTTTTAATCCTAAGAGAGCGCGGTAAACTCCTAAAATTGTTTCTAAGTACATTACATTTTCATTAAGTTGCACCGTTCTGACGTTAAACACTCAATACATCTAATTTATGACGGCATGAATAACTAGAGTTTTCACCAGAGTAAACAATGTATTCCTTATTCCATACGCCGTATTATTACAGCGAAATTTCAGTACCAGCAAAGTATTCGCCAGCTTGATATTTTTTTTACTGAGTCAATTTAGAACCATATTTAATTTCCCCCAATTGTTTCACAGGCTACAGGACAGCGTCAGTGCCCTTTAAACTTTGGCAACTTTTGAGTTTTTCACACTGGTCAGCGAAAACTATTCCAACTGAACGCACTACCAATCGACATTAATATCAAACCGTCTGTCGAGGAATTAAAAGCAAGGTGCTGCAACGGTGTCTGAGTTGCGTATATTTTACTTAATTTTCCATTTCAGATTAATAATAATTTTCAACACCAGAACCAATTTCGGGTCTAAAGCCTTAGATGTAAAGATGTATTATCATTCGAAATAAACTTAATACAGTAGCCTATTCATTTTGTCAGTTTATCTGAATTCACTCAGCCAAATTAAGTGCATTAAGTGTTTCTATTTCGGTGGATAGAGTCACTCTCTGGCATTAGGATTTTAAAAGGCTTACATGACTCATAGCGTTTTGTGAATCCGATTTATTGGGACACTGGGGCTGCCCGTCTTGTGTTTTCTGACGGGCAGGACAGCAAGTCTGGCGCTGGTACACAGGCTCCCCCTAGTGTAGAACAAACGCAATTAGTTTTTACCCATACATAAACTCGACATCATTTTAAAAACTTCACTTCTCTATTCACAGAATTGTCGTAATAGTTAACAAATAACGGAAGAATATAACCGAGATATATTTTAGTTATATTATATTTTAATATAATTAAGCTAGATTTAGAATAACTGCGAGAAGAAGAGACAGTCTCAAGTCACTGTGTGTTCAATTATTTCACAGGACAACTGGACAGTAGACACTGATTAATTGTATAAATGCAATGAGTGGTACATGTAATTGCAGTCACAATTATTATTATTTTTTTTTTTCACTTCAGGAATAAGCCCATTTAGAGAAAGTATGTACACATTATATAACGCCACTGAAACGCAACATTATTTGCTCCAACACTTCATAACACTTCGACTAAAGAAAACAAATCCAATGAAATTTTGATAAAGGCTTTAGTGCTATACCACAATTCTTTCAGTTATTTGTTAATACAAGTGGAGATTAAAATACATTTCTGAATAAGATGATTTTCTGAATGTAGTATTTATAATAATAACGCTGATACGTTAACAAGCTAATGTAGCATATTGCTAAATATGAACGCTATATGTAAAACTTAGATTGATTGAAGACATTAAATAATACAAAGCAGTTCCATTAACAGTTCGTTGGTTTGTTTGGTTCGTCATCTAATCTTTTCAAATAATGTAACAGTGTCTAAAACAGGCTGCGTTTCCAGAAATAAAAACGGCAACCCCAGAGGGCAAATAAAACCAGCTGCTATTAATCTGTTTATCGCACGTCGAATTCTATTGATTAGATGCAGCTCGCTCTCAATAAGAATTTCATTAAATAATAATTAATTCCACGATTGTTTAAATACACCGCTAGCCAAATAATTCAACGAATAAAAACACCTGATTATTGGTTTTTCAACTGAATCTAAAATATTGCAGATATCCAAATGATATAGTAGGCTATACAGCCTATATTGTGCGAATGCTAATACTGGGATGGAGGCAAACCGATCAAAGTAAAATGTGCCGTGTTAATTCAACCATAACATAGTACATATTAGTCCAACAGAGTATTTCTTAACACTGAACATTGTACTGTGATGTGACCAGCTTAAGAAACACAACAGTAGAAAACATATCTGATAATTATTTCATACCTTCTGCATTATGATTGACAGGGTACTGCACACGAATGTTCAATTCTTTGCAGCCTGCGTGGCGTTCGAATTGATACATTCAATATAAAATATCATTGGTCAACATTGACCACTAATAAGCATTTCAGATTTATATTAATCGGAGAAAAAAAACAAACAAACAAAGGCGAACAAACTCCAAAGTTTCCAGTATGTAGTTTTTAATTTTTTGCTATGTTGATGGCTTGTGACCTGCTGTATCCATACAGACCTTGCATAATATCATATTATTGGCTTCCACATACACCCCTAAGATTTCGCTTCTGCAATAATCGGAAACTATTCACTCAAGGTAAAAATATAACATACAGCACATTGATAATACATTTTACGTCTCGTTCAGAAATATAAAATGCTTTCTCACAACATCTAACATTTATTCTACTAATTTAAGTGGAAGTCTTGACAACTGTGAATTTAACCAACATACTGATAGTATTGAATCAACGTGTTCGTGCTAAGAGCTCCACAAATCGGGGACGCAATGTGCGTATGACTGCATGCCTATCCCGTTTTACCGGTATTATCACTGTACCTATTTGTCCTCAAAAGCCAAAAACATTCTTGTGAGTGCAAATATCGTAATTGGCACATTCTCCTATGAAAGTGCTATGATGATCATGATTATTATTATTACTATTATTATTATTATTATTATTATTAGTAGTAGTAGTATAGTAGTAGTAGTAGTAGTAGTAGCAGTAGTAGTAGTAGTAGTAGTATGCATTATGTACTAGGCTAAATTGCGACGCTATGTGACACTTTAAACAAAAACAAAAATTGCGCGAGAAGACAAATACTTTACAACACCTTTGAATATATATGTTAAATTATATATAAATATATATATATATATTATTATTTTTTTCCCCAACTACCCTCATCCTTGGAAACTGGCTGTGTACCCGTACTGTACTGTAATTGAATGTGGACGTATGAGAAGCACAGGAATGCACATACATAGTTACGTTGCTAGGTAAAGCACATTTCCTTCCTGTTTACCCTTCTCGACAGGACTGACTGCTTTCCGGGAGGAGAAACGGCATATTCCCCCAAGCGATTAGTGATGAATCACGTATTTCTAATGAATATCAATAGGAGAAACCCCATGGCAAAGCTTGCTGCCTAATTTGATTACTCTGTGCTTAAGGCGAGCGTTAGCGGACTTTTCCGGTGAGGGAATAGTGGTATAATGACTCTGAGCATATTATATCAAGCTTTTTAAATGATTTAATGAACTACATACGTATTGGGCTCATTGGCTTTCAGATGATTAGCGCCGAAGGAGAGGGCGAGGTGTCCTGTTTGATACGGCTTTATTGAGAATTGCAGTGAGTTAATTTGAACATGTTAACACCGTTTTCACATTAACGTTATCTGGACAATATATTAATTTTAAACGACGGTGTGTGGGGAATACGTATCTATATATAGCTTACATCCAGCAAATTGAATCCAGCAAATTAGGTTTACCAACAGCCCAAAACAGTCATTGTTAGAAATATACATAGCACAGCGCTTGTCATGTCGACATGCTTTCAGTAACAGTTCAACGAAAACATTCAAATAAAAAAAAATGCTGAAGACGTAAACACTATCCAAAAACACTGTCGTTCCTTTAGGTTTAATGGAGTGTGTATTTTGAGAGCATCAGCCATTATTTTCTTTTCTGTTTTTACAAGTAAATTCAAGCGTTACTCTTTTTCACAAACTCAGTTTGTCAAGTCAGTTTTAGTGATCGCTGAAAACTGCATATCCAAGGCTGGATATATAAGTAACAAAGTAATAAGTAAATTATGTTTTTTAGATTGTTAGTCAACGTTAAAGACATCGCAGATTGGTTGAATGCCATCGTCACACTTATGTGGTGGTGAAAATATTAGGCAACGCTTTACTGTTTCAGAACCATGGACAGCGTTATAAAGCGATTCTCCGATGTCAGTTCTGAAACATCTGATGACGTTTAAGTCAGTCCAGAACTTCATGCACAACGAGGTGTATATAATGCATACGATATACATTAGTTCCCAATACATCTTATACGAAAGGTGAAACAATAGTTTAGAAAACGTAGGTACAGTAGCATATATAATTGCAACAAAATTAAAATTCTCCACAGCAAATGGCTGGCATTAATTTCTCTGGCAAACAGCTTCAGAAATACAATGATATACCCCAGACTTTTCAGCCGCAGCGTCTCAATTTGCCAGTGCTTTTCTCCGATCTTCTTCTGCTGATTTCTGACCAGAGGAATCTATGGCTGACTATGAACTTAACACCGGGAAGTTGTGCGATTGAGTTGGAAGCGTCAGAAATAAAGTTGAACAAAATTGTGCTAGGAATGCAGGATCTTTTACGGCCTGGCCCACAAAAACACTATTGAAGATAGAGAAAATCCGTGACAACCTAGAGATCAAACTAATTAGCTTAATTCCAAGCTAACCGTTTTTTCATCCACCCCCACTGCCCCCCAACCATTTCTTCAAGCCCCTCAGTATCAAAAACTCCCGCCCTAAACCGTCTCCTTCCCCCACGCAATTATTGCTCAAAGGCGATTGAGGCATTTAAATTGGTAATAGTATGCTAATGTTAGTACATGTTAATGATCTTAATTGCCAATCTAAAATAGAGAATGATGGCTGGGTTTTTCATAATCACAGAATCGGAATTAACCCTCAGAGATCCTGTTGTACGCGGAGATCTTTGTGTGTTAAAGTGCTGTTCCCCAGCCGACTCTTTAAACAATGATTAACACTTTTAACGAAGAATTTCTATCTTGCTCTTAGTACAACATGAACTGGCTCTACTAATATCAATCATGCCCAAGGCTATTTTCCAGTTGAAAAACAGCCGTTTGGCTACAGTAATGTTGATTAATGTGCACTTAATGTAAAAATAAAAGCAAAAAATGCAAAACCTCCGCGTCACACTCTTTAAAGAGTTGTGTAAGAAACGAAAAAAAGATACATTTATATTTTGTCCCCAAAACGTTTGGGAAATGTATTCTGGCAAATAAATTAATGACCGCAACTGACCCGTTGTCGCCACCTGCAGGCATCAGACGTCATGACAGGTCACCATTAATTATGTGTGGGTGTACCGTGCATTAAAACTTCATCAATAACATCGGTCACTGCACGCGCAACACATTTTTCATCTTGCCAGCACCATCAAAGTAGTGCCCATAAATGCTGTACAAAGTTATTTCCATAATCAAATTTGTGTTTTGAATAAATATAGTAGATTAAGGTTTACAGTACTTATAAAAAACTGTTGATATAATGCACACAATGCAAACATATTTAGTGACCAAGTTTGGTATTAGACATTATTATGTATTTTAATGAAAACCCCGCCATTTGCTCCAATTTCCTTCTTTACTCCCAACACTTTTGTAAATACAATAAAATATGTAAATGAACAATGTGGAGTGTTGATGCTGTGTTCATGTGTGACGATGTTAATAAAACAAAATATAGCAAAGATATGATGTTCTGTTGGCATATTTTTATATTTCAGGTAAAAATACTTTTCTGGCAATAAGCACTGTCTGTGTAACTAACAGGATCTTACGTCTGTATCCAGTTTCTTAACTGTGTGGTTGAGTAAACAACAGATAGTGCTGACCTTAATACATTTGTTATTACCTTTTAACAAATAGTATTGCAGGATTTATATAAAGGAATGGTGGTCATGGGAAACGATCGTCTGAATAAATAGATTGTCTCAAACTCAGGAGGACGACATTTCTGCCAATTAACAGTAAAGGGAGCCATTAGGAGACTGAGAAACAAGAATAAAATGGACAGAGACATCGGCCAAACCTAAGGCGACCCGATGCCAACTGTTTGGAACATGATAATGAAGAAAGAGAGCACTGGTGAGCTCAGCAAGGGGCTGGAGCCCCGTGTCAACGGAACAGAAATTGTACCACCGTCCAAATACTTACGGACTACCCTGTAGGCCACACGTCAGGATTACCAAAATCAACTGTTTGGAACATCATTAGCCTATTACATGTCATTTGGCTGACGCTTTTATCCGGAGCGATTTACAGCTGATTAGACTAAGCAGGAGACAATCCTCCCCCGGAGCAATGCTGGGTTAAGGGCCTTGCTCGAGGGCCCAACAGCTGTGCCCATCTTATTGCGGAAACATCGGGGATCGGACCACCGACCATGTGGGTTCCAGTCATGTACCTTAACCACTACGCTACAGGCCGTACCTACTAGGAAGAAAGATGATTTGGGCATGTATAGCAGCCACAGGCAATGGCTAGCTCGTCTTTATTGATGATACACTGGGATTAGAACCACCGACCTTGTGTGTCCCAGTTATTTGCCTTAACCACTACGCTACAGGCCGCCCTGTAGTAATATGTAATTGTTCTGGATTCAAATACTTTTCTGTGCTCGAGTGATCTTGTCCGGTGCACTTTAGCCAACCAAGACGTCCAGAAGCAGGGTTAGCACTGCGTTCCGATACACCGGACAAGCCCACTAAAGCATAGAAAGGTATTTCAATCCAAAACAATGACGGATTTGACCCAGGACTGCCTGCAACTCACTACACCCAGAACATACGAGGATGCAATGTATGTGTGGACCTTGTTTCTATGGATATAGGAATGTTGAGACACTGAAAATGCACACACCGCCACTGCACTGGCTTCACCTTATTGGATGGCAGCGCTAAGAGGGGAGATATCGGCAGATAATGCTTGATGTTTCTTGGGTTGCTCATTGAAAGATTTGCATATTCACATTTAGGTGCCTTACCTACTGATGGCCAGAAGATGGGGACAGAGAGCAGTTTTCCACACGCTACAATCTCCTGTAGGACAGCCCGCTTTCAAAGGTTTGCCTCAAAAACAAACTTCTGCGAAGACCTGACGGGACATCATGACAAATGTAATATGAAAGAACCGCAGCAAATTCTTGTGTAGACTATTACAGAAAACCCACGTTAACCACAAGGAAGAAACACTACATGTCTTTGGCATACAATGGTAAATATTTTGTATGCTGTACATTCTGTAATTTGAATACTCAGCCAATCGCATACACACATGACTGCATGTTCTCATACTCAACCAATCACATACACACATTAAAGAAACAAAACGCACAGACCCCAAATAAATCCGCACAATCCGTTTGGACTTCCGTAGCCTCGAGATGTCACAACTATACGCTCATTTGCATATGTCCGCCTTCGGCTGGGCTCACCTCGTAGCAGGAAGAACGCTGTCGTGTGCACAGAAGTACCTAAACAGATCGATTCAGCACCAGATCAACAAAAGTACATTGCAGATTCATTCATATATAAGATCTAAGTACGTCAGTCGTCCAGACGGAAAAATCACTATTAATATGCAATTGCAATTCAAACTCCAAACCCCACATCAAACTGTCCCATCCCTGTCCCACTGAATCATTTTGAATGCCAGAGTACTTTAAACTGAATTCATAACTGTTAGCCTAAACAGATTAGATTCTGAACACGTATAAAGGCTTATAGATTTTTGGCAGAACCAATTATCATACATGTATTAACACACTTTGTATTCATGTTTTGCTGTAGTCATATTGTGTATGTTTCTAAAAAAAGAATGCTGCAAAGCACATTATGCATGTTGTGAAATTAAACACACACACGATGCTAACTTTTCCCACCATGCAGTAATTTCAGTGAAGTCTACTGAGCCAAATATGTCTGCAGCTTAACTGAAAAAAAAACTGCAATTCATTTCAATAAAAGGCAATCGCTGTCAAAGGTTAATTTTGATAAAAATACAAATCCTTCCACATATACTAATAGAATACAAATCAAATCAAGAACGAAAATTTCCTTAATTTCATATTTCATCAAGCTGACGAAATATATCACTGATAACAAAAACGCATTGCCAAGGATACATACGCAGCGCCATAAATCACGACTTATTCAAACATGTCGCATCAAAACAGAACACTGTTCTCTAGCCACTGCTAGAGCTGGACAGCGGACGCACCGATTGACATATTGACTCAGTTTATTTCCACAAGCGGTATGCAACTCCGTATGTAATTGATTAATTAAAGGAGTTGAGGACACTTTACTCAGGCTTCCCTGATTTATTTGGTCTGATACAATAAGATTATTTTCTATCGTTCGTGTGATAATTGTTAGTGGCGGTTAGGCACTTTAATTATCCTGCTACACCGCGGTCACTGCACTCTAATTAAAGGAGTACTGGTGGTTGGTCACGATTTCTGTATTTCTGCATGCTGGCTTGGTCCTCGACCTATGCTACAGGGCTGCTCTTCCCCTGATATGTATTTAAGGAAGCGGAGACTATTCTTTGGACACGAACCTTACTGAATGGAGTTCTCTGAATTTGGGTTTAGGCCGTTTCTCAACTCAAAAACTCGTATCGTATAGCGCTGTGTTAATTAATATGGACAAAGCAAGCGAGTCGTTAGGTTAAACGTACAACGTCTGGACGCTGAGCCCAACTGATCTCCAACACCACTTCCGGTGATTTTCCAGCAGCAAATAATTCCCGAGGTCTGTGCTTGTAACATCACTGAACTCCAAACTTCACTCGTTGAACCAGTTGAACTCGTTGCTTTTAAGTTGTATTTGGTATGCAATGGTATCTCTCGCACTTCTGTGTACACGATAATCTGTGTTGTTCGGAAGTACGTCCAGTGTTACTACAACGATTATCTCACGACTCTCCCTCGATTGGAGCTGCCACGGCGAATCCTTTCTCTTCCCCTTAGTGCATGGTAAAATAACCCACGACGCAGGTTCTATTACAGTTTTTTACAATCGTTTTCACACTTGTCTCAATACCATGTCCACTTTTTCAAAACACTTAACACATTCACCATATCATTAGACTATGTGAACTAAACTGTGGATATTTTTGCATTGCTTTCATACTAAAGGCATTCAATCACCACTTCTTCCAAAATTCATGAATACCTCTCTCAGTCAATGTTCACTACCAGCAAAAGTTTGTCCAAATACAGCAAATTTTGCAGACATTTAGATACTCTGTTCAAAACAGTTAACTTTCAGTTCAAAACCCAATAAAATTCTGATCATTGTGGAAGGAAATATGCTGCATTTTGGCAGAAAAATTTAACTATATGCTTGAAATACGTAAAACAGATCATTCGGATTTGAGCAGAAAGTTTATTCAGTTTATTCAATTTTTTTGTTTGCAGCCTTGTTACCATCTGTGCAAAAGTGATCATACTTGCATTGAAATGTGCATGTATATAGGGTAAATATAGATGTAGTTGTTACTGAAGAGATTTTTCCGCTATTACTGCTGTATATGTACTGCTGAAACACCTGGCTGTCATTTCAGTGAACAACCTGCCCAGGTGTTTGTTGTTTGTGCCCCGTTACCACATACACAAAAGGGGCCATCTTTGGATTGGCATTTGAATTCTTTAGCCTTGGTGGAGAAAATGGATGCAGCCAGAGGCAGAGGAAGAAGACGTTGCGGAAGAGCAAGAACAGTTGTGTCTGATGAAATCAGAGCCACAGTCATTGGTAAATCATGGTCTGTCCCTGAGGGAAGCAGGTTGAGGGTTCAACCAAACTTGCCTAGATCCACAGTGGCTTCAATAGTGAGGATTTTCAGGCAAACCAACAGGTACTATACAGTATTTGCAGCATTCTGACTGAAGGAGTTCAATTGATGTGTATATTACAGCAGTACTGTGATTTGAGAAGTCTCCAGAAAAAGCAGATGTATCAGTGCACATTTGTCTGTGACGCACTACAGGACCCAGCGGTTACCTCACACAGTCACACAGGGGGAAGGGGAAGAATGTTTATGCCTCAACAGGAGGATACAATAGTCGGGATGGTCATTGTCAACAACAGCATCAGGCTAAGAGAAATATGCAACAACATTATCGCAGACAACAACATTTCAAGAGTGCTACAGAAACATCAGATCAGGATGAAACGGTTGTACACTGTCCCCTTTGACAGGAACTCTGAGGGTGTCAAGGTACTGAGATACCAATATATGTGAAGGTGTAGGACCACCACCCACATGAAAAGTCACTTCCAGATGCAATGCCGGCTGGGTGTATGGACATAACAGTGGAACACATCCAGGGCTGGAAAAGCCACACAAAGAGATGTTTTCCTCGGTGTATAGAAAGAGATAACATTTGGAGTGATGTTGATGACAATCTATGGCCAAATGCAGAGGACAGGATGGATGGGCCAGGCCAACAGTAGACTTCTGATACTGATAGGCAGACAATATATGTGCGAATTACTGTATATAGTGAAAATATTGCTTTTTGGTATGTATTTGTTATTGATTGTAATGTATTTTGAGTAATTGATTGTATTGTATTTTTCTTTTCTGAATTACAGTATATTGCACTGTGAGATCAAATGTCAAAATACTGTAAACCCTCTGAAGAATACTGTTGCTTTTGTGATTTGTTTCTTTATCATATATTGTTTTACATTACACAGTAAAAATTGTTATTCTGGGTTTCCAATATAGTAAAACATTCATTCATTTACAGTTTACTGTAAATTTACCACACTCAGTCATGACATCTATTGTGAGAGGCAAACCAACAGATCAGAAGTTTCTTTAGCTGCTTGGCTTGAAATATTTGTGGATGCAAAAATAGAGGAAAGGGAAACACATAATATATGTATTTAGCAATGCTCCAAGTTGTTTGTGTTTTGTAGTTCATTGAACATTGAGTGAAAAAGTAGTCTTATGGGAGAAAGCATGTGCTATAGTTATGGCAGCATGAGTCACTTTTGGGTGAAATATTAAGTGTTTTGGTGGTTGAAGTGCCTTTTGCACCAAAGGTTAACTGATTTGCTCAAGTGCGTGTTTCAAAAGCACACTGTGTGAAGAGTTTTGAAAAAGTGGACATGGTATTGAGACAAGTGTGAAAACGATTGTAAAAAACTGTAAATGTATTTTAAAAATGTCACGTCATGGTGTAGGATCAAGCCTTGGTGCGTGAGTTAGTGAACTCATGCTTGATATAATGGTCAACGTCGCACATACCCGTATACTTATCTCACTCATCTCCTTCTTTCTCAGGTAAGTTTGCTTTCTTCAGACAGACAAACTGCTATAGAGAGAGCTGAACTGATTCCCTCCCGTCTACTTGCTCTTTCTTTCTTCAACCACACGAGGGCAGTGTATCTTATTTTCCATCCATCCATCCATTATCATAACCCGCTTATCCTGAACAGGGTCGCAGGGGGGCTGGAGCCTATCCCAGCGTACATTGGGCGAAAGGCAGGAATACACCCTGGACAGGTCGCCAGTCCATCACAGGGCACACACACCATTCACTCACACACTCATACACTCATACCAATGGCAATTTAGATTCTCCAATCAGTCCAGCCTGCATGTCTTTGGACTGTGGGAGGAAACCCACGCAGACACGGGGAGAACATGCAAACTCCATACAGAGAGGCCCAGGCCGACGGGGATTCGAACCCAGGACCTCCTTGCTGTGTGGCGGCAGTGCTACCCATTGCACCATCCGTGCCGCCACATCTTATTTTCCACACACGTAATTATCAACCAAAGAAAGCACCGAATTCTTCAATGAAGGAGATGCACTATATGTACATTATTACAGAATTTGCCATTTAAATTTAAGCGCATAGGAATAATGTTACCGTATCCTTTTTGAACAACATTTACAATAATTGTAGTGTAATGTTGGCTACATCGCAGTTGAGTCCGAAATCACTTATGTGGGCATATCAATATCCGTGATATAACTATATCTTCAAAGTGAGATATATATTTTGTATTACATTAAATAGAAATTGATTCATTTCCATGCTGTATTTCTAACTTTAAATCTGGTCTACCGCATGTTGCTTGATGCCGCCACTAGATGGCGGTAAGAATATAATTAAAATGTAAGGAAGACTAGAACGGCAGAAAGATAGGTATCCATTATAACCTGTCCATTGCTTATTGACTGAATCATTCAATTGTTGCTTTTAAAACCATTGGTGTGTTGATTCCAAAAGCCAATGACTTTATTCATTTGGGTAATACTTTATAATAAGGTTATATGATTTGGCATTAATTAATGTAGTTATTAACGAAATAACTACTGAGAAGTATGTACAGCTTTGTTTATGTATTTCAACATCAATAATGAATTCTAACAATGACATCCAATTTATATTGGAATGAAAACAAACAGTTAATGTATGTGTTAATGGTTATTAGTTCACCCTATGGTTTGTTAATGTATACATGTTAATGTAACTGAGACATTAGCTATCAGGTAAGAAATACAATAACTAATGAAAAGTTAATTTCATGCTTAATTAATGTATTTATACATTAACATACAATTCGTTCATGTTAACAACTCCAGTAGTTCATGCCAAATCATGCTTATTGTAAAGTGTGACGTTCAATGGTGGTAGGCAGTGATCTCTAACAGTAACAACGTGGAACAAAGAAATGAAGGAACCCTTCTCTTTAGTGCCTCATGAGTGAATGTGTGAAATAATGAAGAAAATGTGAATGCTTTGAGTTTGTGAAATGAGAGGTGCTCTAAATAAATGTGATTCATTATTAAAATGCTTGAAGATGGCAGAAGTAGCGCTTTATTGCTCAGCCCCCCAGCTCTTAAACACTTAGGGGCCGATTCTGCTGCTTCGTGTGTTTTCTGGGGAGGATTGCTTTGCACTCGCCTCATGGCCAAAATAGATTACCCAGAAACGCTGTCCAAGATTCCCCAAACATGGCGTCATGACTTCACCCATGCTTTTATTTCTCCTGGCCTGTTTAAAACCTAAACCGATTAATATTTCATTCACGATCGTTCATTATCGAAAATAAGTTTAGACATTGAATTATGCACTTGAGATCATTTATTAGTGTTATCTGCGTGAGGATACTGTGGATATTCGGCCATTTGATACAGTATTGATGGGGACACCTGAGGTTTTCAATTGTATTCTTTATTATTCTTAATTAATGAATCTTTCTTCAAGGTGGGTTGACTGTGCAGTAGCCTAGCCTGTCTTTGGGTTGTGGGAGGAACCCGGAGTACCCGGAGGAAACCCACGCAGACACAAGGAGAAGATGCAGACTCCACACCGAGAGGCCCCAGTTGGGAATCTACATAATGAATTTTGTATACATTGATAGTGATTGACACGAAGTATATTTGAGCTTCAGAGCTCCACTACCGTGCGACTGATTCATAATTGTTTTGATGAATTAATATTCAGTCATATCCACCCCATTTATGAACTCACTCCACACTGGCGAAGCCCGGTGAATGAGTTTAATTGCCTCCACACAATAAGGGGCCTATTTATAGAAGTTCTCATCTCTGACGTCGTTTAATATGGGCTTCCTTGTCAATCTGCATGTTGATGAAATCGCATCATCTGTCAACGGCAGGCTTATTGCTCCTCAGTAAATACCCGTCTGAAACTCATGATCCCATGCCGTTCTGGGGAAGGGGGGGGGGGGGGGGGTCGAGAAAATGAGTTCACCTCACTCCTAAATCTTTGACAGGCACCTCTCTAAGTGTGTTTCCCAGGGAGGGGCGGGGAACCTTCACACTCCATCATTCTCCACCATCTTCTCATCGCAGGGACAATCTGCAGCTCAGATTGCAGGAGGGAGAATGGGGGGTCAGGAGGTAGGAGCGCTCATCTGTGTTGTGGGGGGGGTTGCCGATTTGGTCCCCCGCCCTGGGTGTGTCGCCATGTCCCTGAGCAAGACCCCCAATTGGTCCCTGTTGGTGCCTTGCATTGCAGCCAGTCGATGTTGGTGTGTGTGTGTGAACGGGTGAATGAGAGGCATCAGTCGTAACGCGTTTTTGGATAAAGGCACTACATAAATGCAGTCCATTTACCTTTTTACCAAAAAAGGGATCACTGGAATCACAAAAGCAGGTAAATGGCAATGGGTGTTGTTTTAAAACCGGACTGTTCTTTTGAAGGACTCTGCGGACAGAATGACGACAAGAGCTGGCTCTCTGAACATTCCACAATATGAATAATATTACTGTAATGATAATAATTATGTGATTGTCCCTTATGATCTGTTACTAAGAGAGTGCATTGCTTGACTATGTGTTTGTGTGGTGAGGCATAAATGAATAGGCTTGGACTAAAACATAACTATTATGTTGTCGCAGAAGGAAATCAACCGTTCAGCTATGGAAATGACTGTAGCAGTTATTACTGTCACTACAACGATACATTACTCTTACAGACCTACAGAAAAAAAGACTGAGGTATATGTTCATGCACAGCTTTGGTATAAAACTAATAACTGAGCAAATGAAACTGACACATCAGTGATTACTGAATGTGTTACATGGTTTATGCAGATGTTTGCTGGAGACCAGTGTTTCATAGACTCTGAGTCAAGACCCAAAATGGGTCATGGGAGTGTGAGGTGGGCCCCTAAATTAGTCTGTCATCCACCAGGCTGTGCCAGTGTCTGTATTGGACTGGTCCCTGAAAGGTACTACATATCTCAGTTGGGTCCCAATATTAAACAATGTAAGTTGTGCTGTAGACCATTGAACATTGCAAATAAACCACTGTACCTTATTCTGAGATATACCCTAGAAAGGCTTTTGTGTGTGTGTGTGTGTGTGCGTGTGTGTGTGTGTGAGAGAGAGAGAGAGAGAGAGAGAGAGAGAAAGAGAGAGGGTGTATGTGTGTGGAAGTTAGTGTGTGTGTGAGAGAGAGAGAACGAGACACACTCACACACAAAGTGAGAGATGAGGTAGGTGTGTATGTGTGTGGAAGTCAAGTGTGTGTGCGTCTGTGTGACTCAAATTGAGAGATGAGAGGTTGGTGTGTGTGTGTGGAAGTGAAGAATGTGTGTGTGTGAGTGTGTGTATATAAGCTTGGAGACCGGCCAGGGCTGATGGATGACATTTTAACAAGACATAGATTGAGCAAGATAGGATTTTATTGCGCTGTGAAAATCCATACGCAGCCCAGAGAGATAGGAGGCCCAGAGCTCCATCATTCCCAAACACTGGGCAGCGTGCCCACCCCCACCAGCCCCCCCCACACCCAGCTCCAGGGTGCCCACCCCCACACTCCCACACCCCCATACTGAGCCTCAGGGTGCTGCATGCCCACACCCACACCCACACACCCATACCCACACATCCACACACCCAGCCCCAGGGTGCCCACCCCCACACTCCCACACCCCCACACCCCCACACTGAGCCCCAGGGTGCTGCATGCCCACACCCACACCCACACACCCACACCCATACCCACACACCCACACACCCCCACACTGAGCCCCAGGGTGCCCACTCTCACACTCCCACACCCCCACATCGAACCTCAGGTGCCCACACCCCCACGCCCCCAGCCCCAGGGTGCAGTGTGCCAGTGGGATAGAGGAGGCTGCTCCTGTGGACATTACATCCCCGCGGAGCGAGAACGCTCCAGCAATTCAGCGCCTGATTGAAAAATCTCAACTAAAAAAAACCCCACAGCCCACCCCAGCCCTGGTGCTGTGATATTTTTACTCTCTGCCTTCGGACCGCTCTGAAATACGCTCCCAGAGAAATCAAATTCTGTTATGTGCGCGCGTTCCAATAAAAGCGTTTACCCAGGTCGCACTAAAACAATCTTTGCCGCATAAGATCCGTCAAGGAGAGCTGTGACTGACTCCATTTTGTGCTGAGTGTGTCCCTCTACCCAGAGAGCGTGTCCGACCAGAGGTACTTCATGCATAAATCAGCGCTCTTCCAGGGTCGAAGTTCAAGGACAGCACTTTGGTGTAAACCACTGTCACTCAACTCAAGCTACTGTAAAATCTAAATAGATCTAAGTAGATCTCTGTGTCACAAGCTGACTGCCTCAGCCTGACCACCAGATAGGGTCAAATACTTAATTGTTTTGGATTCAAATACTTTTCTACACTTTAATGAACCTGTCTGGTTTATAGGAACCTATGAAAGACTCTCAAAAAGTGCAAAGCCCACTGTCTGATCCTCTTGGTTGGCTCGGGTGCATCAGGCAAGATCAATCGAACATAGAAAAGAAACCGAAACAATTACGTACTCGATCCAGGTCTGCTGACCAGCTTGCCTTTTAATGTCAAGTTTGTCTCATCAGTAAGATGTTGCCAGTTCACCAGTATCTGAAGTATAACACCTTCATAAGCACTACAGAAGCATTCATATGTCAATAACTGCAAACCGGCATATGGTGTGTTATTTCAGCATGACGCAGCAAGTGACATCACCATGACATTCCAAGTGAACCGACACTTGAATGAGTTATTGACAAAAGCACTTGTGAATGCTTATGCAGTGCTTAAGAAGGAGTTACATAGAGCCCGTATGAACTGTAGGAGCCTTCAAGTAAAGTGTCCCCGAAAAAGTGTTATGGAGGTTTCAGATCATCACACGTTAACACAGTAATCACAAGTGTCATTTGTATTACAGTGCAGCCTAGCCTGTCAGGGGCTCCACGCATTGGCCTGCTGTACTGACAGGATCATCTCTCACGGGGATCCTGTGCCAGCGCCTCTCTCCCTCTGTCAGATTCAGGGCCGCTCTCCTCCCACAGAGAAACAGGTTTATTTTATCTTTTAAAAAGTCGTTTTTTTTTTCTTAATGCTTCAAAATTCCTAAGCCAGTGTTCTAGAACTCAATTTGCCTTCAGTTGCCGTGAGTGATTGTTATGTCAGCATTAGAATGTTCAATTAAGAATATATAATATAACCATATATGTGTTCTTACACCTTAAATGGTTAGTTCCGTGGGCCTGTTCCACAAAGCAGGATTATTGAGATGGGTAATTAAACTGAGTAAAACCCAGACTCGGCTCAAATTCGGAACGTTGACTGAAGTAAAAAGAACTGCACCAGGTTTTACTTTCTGCAGCTATCCGGCTAACTGAGTAACCCAGCTCTGTGGAACATCGGACCCATCTGCTTCCACAGATCTGTTCTGAAGAGACCGCTGCTCTAAGGGGCTGGAGATCAGCGGCTGTTGGTACAGGATTCCTTCGGGTCTCCTCCGCAGGGCTCATCGATTGTGGGACCTTGTTCCACAGGGAGGTGGGCGGTATGGGCTGGGAGCAGTGTCTGTTGGGGCAGCAGGCTGGGAGCAGTGTCTGTTGGATCAGCAGACTGGGAGCCATGTCTGTTGGATCAGTGGGCTGGGAGCAGTGTCTGTTGGGGCAGCAGGCTGGGAGCAGTGTCTATTGGATCAGCAGGCTGGGAGCAGTGTCTGTTGGATCAGTGGGCTGGGAGCAGTGTCTGTTGGATCAGTGTCTGTCGGAGTAGTGTCTGTTGGGGCAGCAGGCTGGGAGCAGTGTCTATTGGATCAGCAGGCTGGGAGCAGTGTCTGTTGGATCAGCAGGCTGGGAGCAGTGTCTGTTGGATCAGTGGGCTGGGAGCAGTGTCTGTGGGATCAGTGGGCTGGGAGCAGTGTCTGTGGGAGCAGCAGGGTGGGAGCAGTGTCTGTGGGATCAGTGGGATGGGAGCAGTGTCTGTGGGATCAGTGGGCTGGGAGCAGTGTCTGTTGGATCAGCGGGCTGGGAGCAGTGTCTGTTGGATCAGTGGGCTGGGAGCAGTGTCTGTTGGATCAGTGGGCTGGGAGCAGTGTCTGTTGGATCAGTGGGCTGGGAGCAGTGTCTGTTGGATCAGTGGGCTGGGAGCAGTGTCTGTTGGATCAGTGGGCTGGGAGCAGTGTCTGTGGGAGCAGCAGGGTGGGAGCAGTGTCTGTGGGATCAGTGGGATGGGAGCAGTGTCTGTTGGATCAGCAGGCTGGGAGCCGTGTCTGTGGGATCAGTGGGCTGGGAGCAGTGTCTATCGGAGCAATGCGTGAATCAGCAGTGCTCGCACTCATTAGTCTCTCCCTTCAGGGGATGTCGACGCCCTGTTTTAAATCCTGTTTAACGACATCATTAACCACAGTGGAGATTTACTCTGCATTAGTTATTATGGAAGATCCATGCAAAACATTACTTTTTTATTAAAGGCCACCTACTGCATTTCAACTGCAGTTGAAAAATATTTTCCTTCCATCTCGGCTTAATTTGCAATTATATAATATTTATCTGTTTTCAGTGTGTTATTACTCAGGATTATCATTACTACTTTAATTCAATTATCTGCATTCTTAGTAGATACCCATTTCCACAGAGAATTACAGGGCTTACAGCAGGCTACTGTTGATTCAGGTAGCGAGATAACTGAATGTTTTGCTACAGATGTGAAGTTACGTTTAGGAACTGAACGTAAAGCAGCCGAGCTTGTGCTGGGATTTGAACCTAAAACCTACTGAGCGCCACAACGCTGCTAGCGGGAGAAATGAGCGAGCGGGTACACTGAGGAGGGGATGGAGCCCTCGAGGCGGATACAGGGATCACGGTGTTATCGCTGCGGCTAATTTTCCGAGATGATGCGGTCCACCGTGGAATTGAACTCGGCGAGAGACTTAACTGCGAACGTGCTCATCAGAGAGGTTTAACGCGGTAATCCTTAAAGCCGCTGTGCTGAAGATGAGCCTGCTCATTTTACAGAGGAGAAGAAGGCACCTGAAACCACACGGTCTACACGGATTATCCCTCGTTTTATAGACTTCTGTGGACTTACGCGACTGGGTGCTTGTGAAGCTATGTTACCACAAAACTCTGCCGTGCAGTAAAGTCCAGCTACTCTGCCAGCCTGAAAATTGAGCTGGTGAAGCTGCTCGTAAGCCGGTCTAGCTGGGTATGAGCTGGTCAACCAGCATGGTCAAGCTGGTCATGAAGCTGGTCTAGCCGGGTATGAGCTGGTCAACCAGCATGGTCAAGCTGGTCATGAACTGGTCTAGCTGGGTATGAGCTGGTCAACCAGCATGGTCAAGCTGGTCATAAAGCTCTGGTCTAGCTGGGTATGAGCTGGTCAACCAGCATGGTCAAGCTGGTCATGAAGCTGGTCTAGCTGGGTATGAGCTGGTCAACCAGCATGGTCAAGCTGGTCATGAACTGGTCTAGCTGGGTATGAGCTGGTCAACCAGCATGGTCAAGCTCGTCATAAAGCTGGTCAACCAGCTAGTGCTGGTAGCTTGTCTGAGCTGGTAGCTTGAGCTGGTCAAACCGTGGGAGCTGGTCTGAACCGGTTACCCAACTAAACCATGTTGAGCTGGGAGCTGGTCTGAACTGGTCAACCAGCTACCAGATGTTTGAAAACCTAGCTTGAGCTGTTTTGTTCAGCAGGGTGCCCAACAGTGCAGTCCTACTCCTGAAGTAACCCACATGTCACAGACCCTGTTTTAACAGATGCTAAAGTGGCATCTTTAGTATCTGTTGTCTATAAATTAGATGGTATATGATTTGTTATTGTATTCATCGTAATTGTTTAATTTTGTATTATTTACTGCGTATAACATGGCCGTGAGGAGAATGTACACCGTTACTCCCCGATGTCACCAGTAGATGGCAGCATGTGTTTTGGTATTGCAGAAGCCTCAAGTGAACCACCGCCTCCGACCGTCTCAGAAGTGAGGACGGATCGTGTTTAAATAGTCTTCTTAATTCCACGAGCCGGGGCGCGCGGCTGTCGAAGCTGAATGCAGACAGAGTGTGTTCTCCCTTGTTTTCTCTCACGGCAGAATGTGAATTTTACGAGGGGGCGTTCGTTCCGTAACTTGCAGATGAGTAGGCTACGGTCCAGCTGTCTGTGCAGCAGGGTTACTGCAAAGCTGTGTCTGCAGACTTCACACAAGTGATCTGCACAGTCAGAGAGAGCCGTAATGCCTTCGTATGGAAGCTAAAGTGGTGCATTCTGCTATTCTCCCATTTTTTAATATCACCGTCAAGCAATTACTGTGTCCCCTACTGTTTAAATGACAAAACTGCGTCCACTGACACCTGACTTGGGATTCTGACATTTTCTATAGGGCGTGCTAGGATAATAGAACCAGCTTTGGTATGTATTGGCTTTGTGTGCGTGTGCGTGTGAGTGTGTGTTTCTGTGTGTGTGTGTGTGTGTGTGTGTGTGTGTGTGTGTGGTTGCATGTGCATACGTATTTGCAGGCTGATTGATGTCAAGTTTGGTTTTTGATAGTACAAAACAGATCAATATTTTTACATTAATTCAGTGATCGTTTTTTAAACACAAAGCATTTAAAGACACTACATTGACCGTTAAAATTCACTCGAAGGTCAAAAGCTTTGACCAGCACAAAGTTTGGCCTGCAGTCTAAAAATACAATGAGGAAATAGTGTTCCACAGAGAGGCATTGTCTAAATAACGACACACAGGGCAGAGATTGACCCGCTAAGGGAAGCAACATTCACAGCAGACACCAGATGCTTTATGGCACTGATATCTTATTGGCCTATCAGCCGGTAACCTAATAAAGCCAAAGAGTGGTTTTAAACCCAGGGAAATGGATCAGATGTAAGATAAATGGTGGAAAGCAATGCCCCTCTTCAGAAATTGCTTTTCGGAGTGAGCTACGGTCCGGGCTGAACCGGGCCGTGTCCTGGGGGAGTGGGTCTGTTCTCCGATTGATCTTCAGAGTAACACCTTTAATTTGTGACCCTTCAGCGCCGCCACGTCCTCAGGCCCAAAGCCTCCGTGTGTCTTAACGCTCGCCTCCTCTCCCCTCCTGATAAACCACCCCACAGGGGGACATCAACGCGCTTTAACGTGCTGAGGAATTATTCTATATTCTACTCACAGCAAAAAATACATCAAACCAAGTAATACGTCAAATTTTAGACTTAAAAATCTTATATTTAGACTTTAAATCTTACTACTATTTTGCTGAGAAGAGAAAACATAATGCCAATGAGGTGAGAATATTACCATTTCAAGATTTGCCAATAGGGTAAGAAAATTTCACTTGCCAAGCAAACTGAAAACAAGCTAATATTATCTACTTGAGAGAACATAGTAAGATTTTAAGTGGCATTACAGGACTAAAACTCTTGTGAAGACTTCTTTTGCAGTGGTGAATGTGAATTTGCATATTGTACAAGGTTAGTTCAATTCTTGCACGTCACTATGAGTTTGGGGGTGCCAGAAATTAATCAATAATGCTGTATGAATAATTTAAGAAATCTCTAAATTTAAATTACTCATTCAACGTTAAAGCTGCAGTAGGATCGTCCCGTCAATTCTCTCCTAAGGTCCAGGTTTATTCCACATTTATAAAGGAAATAAAACCTTGTCCTCGGCTCTGCAAAGTTGGGCGAGAATTGCAAGTCTTTCGATTCCCGGATTTGATTATAGAACACCACAAGCTTGCCAATCACGGAGATTATTAAAAAATCTTGCTGAGGAACAAAAAAGCAGTTATTTGTGCAAAGTTAAAGACGGAGCACATTTTCTTTTGCATTTAGCTGAATAGAGGTCTCAAGCTTGTTTAAATGAACTCCAAGTATTCTCGTGATTTCATTTAATTCAGGCCTAGTGTTTGTTTATATTTCTCCACTGCCTTGGCTTGAATGAACTACATTTTATGTTAAAACTTATAAGCAATGTTATGATTATTACGCGACCTAGTTCTTTTGTCGTGAATAATAACTATATTTTTAGGCTGGTTAATGATCCATTTGATCACTCTAAGGCAATTATAGGCTAGTTATAACTGATTGTAGTTTAAATATCCATTGGTGCGGTATCTAAATTGGAACAGTTGATCATTTCTTCGTTTGGTTCCCCCGTGTTGTTTCTGCTACTGTGCTTGGAATGAAGTAGCTCCAGTCCTAGGGAACACAGATACTTTAGTGGGAGGCTGTGTGTTTTCAGACTGACAGCAGGGCCTGTGTTGCTCTATCCTGGCTCATTAAGATAGTGTCTGATGCATTGAGCGTCCCTGACGATTGAGAGTTGATTGATAAGTCAAATTGAGGGGTTTGCTTTAATCAATCTAATTCCCGTTGATTATGATTTGTGTGGTTATGAAAATATGTGTGATGTGAATGCCTGTGTGCGTGTGTGTGTGTGTGTGTAAGTGTGTGTGTATGTGGGTGTTTGCGTGCTTGTGTTTGCGTGTGAGTGTGTTCGTGAATATGGGTCTTTGTGTGTGTGCATACGTGCCTGTGTATGTGTGCATGCGTGCCTGTGTGTGTGTATATGTGTGTGTGTGTGCATATGGGTGTGTGTCTGTGTGTGGGGGTGACGTGCATGTGTGCCTGTGTGCGTGTGTGTGTGTGTGTGTGTGTGCGTGCCTGTGTGTGTGTGTGTGTATGTGTGTGTGTGGGTGTATGTGTGTGTGTGTGTGTGTGTGTGTACTCCTGCAGTGCATCCACAGTACATAACGAGCAGACAGGGGGTGGGTCTGTGAAATGAGGAAAGGCCTTATTAAACGCGTTCTGAACATTTCAGTCAGACACACGCCAGCGTGGCCCCTGTCCCTGGGGTCACTCCAGTCACAACACCCGTGATTAAACAGCCAGCGGAGCCCCACGGGACCCGGGCCGGCAGATACAGAGGCAGCGCCGGCCGTTTGGACGCTGACTCGCTGACCCTGTCTCCTGGGGGCATGAGGTCAAAGGGGAAAGAACACTGGGGTGCAACCAAACTTGTACAGTGATGGCCAGGGTGCAGTCTGTCTCACTGAACGGGGGATATAGCGCAACCATAGTGATTGGGGGTCTAAGTTACATTACATGAATGGCATTTGGCGGACGCTCTTATCCAGAGCGACGTACAGTTGATTAGACTAAGCAGGAGACAGTCCTCCCCCGGAGCAATGCAGGGTAAAGGGCCTTGCTCAAGGGCCCGACGGCTGTGCGGATCTTATTGCGGCTACGCCGGGGATCGAACCGCCGACCTTGCGGGTCCCAGTCATGTAACCTTAACCACTACGCTACAGGCCGCCCCTAAGTTGTGGTGAGTTTGGGAGCAGCCAAACTTCTTGAGCAATCACTCCTTTCGTGCCTTTCCCTCGTTCTCCGATCCCTCGGCAGCTCGATGGCCGGGGACAGGGCGGGAGCTAGCGCAGGAGGTGTGAGCGGTTATGGGAGGCAGTGACAAACGAGGCCTCTTTGTGCAGGCAGGTGTCCGGAGGAGGCGCTGAGCCGCGTTAGCGTCTAACGGGGAGGAGCGCGAATCAGCCTGCCCACGGCCGCGGCTCCGACACGGCTTTATAACCCCCGAATCAATCACCGCCGCCCACGCGGAAACTCCGTGACCCGGGACCCGAGGTGAGCTACGCGTGCGTCTCGCACCTGCCCGACGAGCTCGCCAAAACTTCACCGCGCAACTTTCAGCAGGGCGCCGAGCCGTGGCTCAAATCAGCGGCTGACTCATTCGCTGGACCGCGGGACTTTTTGACCACAGCAGAGACCGCACTTGCTCAGAAGAACCTGGGGCAGCCTGTAGCCTAGTGGCCAAGGCACGTGACTGGAGCCCGGAAGGTTGGTGGTTCAAACGCTGGTGTAGCCACGATAGGATCCGCACAGCTGTCGGGTCCGTGTGCAAAGTCCGTAACCCCACATTGCTCCGGCGGGGATTGTCCCCTACTTAGTCCAATCAACTGTAAGCCACTTTAGATGAAGGCATCAGCTAAATAATTACGATTGATGTAAGAACGTTCTGTGTTAATTCCAACAACTAACAGAACACACAATGAGCCCAGCAGGAAACCAATGTGAAATGTACGGTGTATCTACACACAGACATACATAAGGTAGTAGATTACAGTACAATCAAGTGATCAAGACTACAGTGGGAATATTCATAAATCCCACATCTTTTTGTTCTGGATATTTGCTCTCGCCTTTCCTCCTGAGTTTTTGGATGAGTGTCTTGGATGACAAAAAGTGTCATATTGCTTATTTTATTTTTATTGAACGTCCCCCGTCGTGTATGTTTCAGCATAGAAGAGTAAATGGTTCTTGAGACTAAGACCTACAGTAAGAGTCCCCTGCAGGCAACAGAAATGAATTCCTGGGTCGTAGGAGATTATGAACGGGGCATTTGTTTCATCACCCTTACAGAGGCAAGGTGACAAAATGGAGGCCTGGTTCTCACTCTGTACGACTGGGCCTGCCTGGGGGACCAGGCCTACTGTGACATCATCAGGCTGTTGTGCCCCCAGGTGAGTGGGGGACAGCGGACCCCGTTGCTGTGACGACCTCCGCTTGACCTTTAAGCTCCTCCTTCACGTTTCCCAGGGTTCTTTGTGAGAGGACAGTGTGGGAAATGCAAAGCATCTGTGAGATGTGTGTGTGTGTGTGTGTGTGCGCGTATGTGTGTGTGTGCGTATGTGTGTGTGTGTGTGTGTGTGTGTGTGTGTGCGTGTGTGTGCGTATGTGCATGTGTGTGTGTGTGCATGGGTGTGTGCGTGTGTGTGCATGTGTCATATTTACAAACACTTCTGAGGAAACAGCTCTCATGAGTCCCAGAGAAATATATACATGATAAAAAAAATTAAACAAACTTGTAATGCAGATTGGAGCCTCTCAAAATCTTCCAAGTGATTTAAAACAAAAATATTTTGCTTTGGAAAACTTCGTCATAAACAGAATTTAAGACTCCAAATTATAATACTAATAATCACAGCAAAGTTTTACCATGGGGCTTATTTTAAACAGCTCAAGCTTTTTGCTCATAAAATGTAGACATGTAATCAGCAGAAATTATGGGGGAAGATTGTCAGTGGACACCGTTAATGCTTCTGTACAAAATGGAGGCACCGGGGATGACACAGCTGCAGTAAACACAAACTTAGTGGAGGGGAAATGAGGTGAGATTTGCTAACGCGCTGTACACCATTTCAAAATGGACGTGTTAATATCCAACACAACACAACTTTTGCGTTACTTTGAACACATTTTGTGTCAGGGTTACTACGTATAATGAGATACGTTTAGAGAGCCAGCGAAACAAAATAACACGCTTCATCCATCACCCTCAGGATAGAAAATAATAAACTGAAATAAAAAACACGTCAAACGAAAACAAATATCTTTTTCAGCCGGTCGCTCAGCTCTCTGTGGGTGGCTGCGGTTTCCCAGTCTCAGCCACCTACTGTGGAAAGAAGAACACTTTTAACTCCCGCGCAGTCTGCCACAACGTGTTACAAAGGGACTTCAACACAGACAGTTTAAACTAACCCAAAATGTGTTGTCCGTGCTAAGCAATGTCAGCTCGCTGTGTTCATATTTTACAGTGTGGGCGGAAACGAGCTAAACTTATATGAGATTTTGATACAGCCGCGGGGGTCGGAGGTAGGCAGCCGTGTATCGGGGATTCGATGCGACTTTCCGGAATGGCGGAGCCGAGACTCCTGGAAGTTCTGGGAGATTCGAGGCCGTCTGCCCGCGGAAGACTGGGACCTCAGATCACCGTTACCGAGGCCTGGAGATACGCGGCTTTATCGACGGGATAAAATTAGATGAACGAGGATGTGCTCGTCTGTCTTCCTGGACTGATCACGGCTGCTCTGCCGTCGCGCGGCGATGGCGAAGGTCTAAAATGGCCGACCTGCGCTTTCTTCTCCGCGTTCGCGCTCTGTAGAATCACAGAAAAAAAAAGATCCCGTTTAAGATCCTTGGTCGACCCCCGCTCCATGCTATTTTTGGCGTTTGTGCTGAAAATATAATCTCGTATCAGCGCCTGAGTAGCAGGCTTACTGCGAAAGCCAAAATAACGACCATTTATTGTCAAATATTAAAGAGCTTCGCTAATTTGCACTTAATATATTTAGTTGTCCTGTGAAAGGGCTCTCGTTAAAGATAGTCCGAGGGAAGGAGCTCTGTGCTGTTATGGTATTAACAGACACTTTGCGAGCGGAGACGGGCTGGGTAAGAGAGGAGTCCAGGCGGAGCGGGATGACTCATCGCTCCGGTCTCTGCGGGATGGTACGGAGCTCCTAATGAGCGGGTCCACGGCCCGGCCCGGATGCCGGCGCATTGCGGGGCCCGTTCCCCCGGATCCCTCCTCCGTTCTCCTCTCATTCGGGGGGGGGGGGGGTGCTGGGCGGAGAGAGGCCCTGGAAACTGTGGTTTCTCCCGGCGACCCCTGTGTGTGTATCCACACAGGCACAGGTAACGAACGACGCAACGCGACCGCGTCGTCGTTAGCAGCGTCATTGACGGTGTGTGTGGAGTCTGTGCCCTGACTATACGCCGGGCTGGGTACAGTGAGAGAACAGGAGATCAATACACCTGGGGAAATGAGAGATGGCGATGCATGAGACTGTCACACCGGTGGAGACTCCACAAGTGGAGACTATCACACTTTCAGTGTTGCGGTTTGAAAATAAAAAAATAAAAAAATAAAAAAATAAATAAATAAATAAATAAATAAATAAATAAAAATCAGATGATCAAATCGGCCCTGGTCCTTATCTTTGTTGTGCTGGATAAGAGCGTCTGCCAAACGCCATTAATGTAATGTAATGTAATGTGTGGGCTGCCCAGTGGTTAAAGGTCCATATTGTACACCTTTCCAGTGTTTTCCTTTAGGTCCTGATACCCTTAAGAAGACGTTTGTGTGGTTTAAAGTACCAAAAACAATCTCCAGTTTCACATGTCCTTTCTCCTGTGCGTCTCATGAGCTTTACCAAGAACAGGCTGTTTTAGTGACTGTGTCTTTAAGGCTCACTAATATCAATGAACTGCTGTTGGCTGGCTAGCTCTGCAATGAACTGGACGCCAGATGTGTGGAGCGCTTAGATGTCTTCTGGCTGGTAGGCCATTCTGAAGGCGGACACGCAGATGAGCGGATAGTAAGGGGTTCGGATGTTTCAGAGCGGTCGGAGACTGCAGACTCCGTGGGGAAGTCCAGCTGAATGACGGACGCCAGGCCACGCTAACCCCAGCGGAAAGACAAATAGAAACAGTGGGTCTGAGCACATACTCCAGAATCCTAACTGGAAGTGCAATTTGAATTGTAAGGCCAAACAGGCCCGGATACACAGATGAGTCGGCTGCCATTTCCACCATGGGGAGAGAGCTACTGGCGCAATCAAAAACAACGGGGGCGCAATCAAAAACAACAGCGGCCCAGTACATGACTATTCCTGTTCCTTCACTTTTACCACCTGTATGCTACAACACTGCAGGAACTAGCTGAATTTTCAAAAACACTGGGCTTGGATTTTGTACAGTTTGATAACGTTTGTTTTTCCTTTGGATAGCTCTCGTTTTTCCGCCTGCAGTAAACATCCTGTAGTCGTGTACTGTGAAGGATTCGGGTTTCAACGCATCGTTAAGTTCACTCACTGTGCTGGAGGTGTTTAAATATAAATACAGGAGTGTCATTACCCGATCCGACAGTTCCGTACGCTGTGAAGGAAAATCATCACATTTCTAATGTTCACAGAACACGACGTTATGGATGGTGGGAGATTTATTCGTCGCCTAAATGGTGAATTCTTGAACAGGGAGCAAATATGTTGATTATTCTCCTGCCGAGAGATGAAATAAGAACACGGTACTTTATTTTCCGAAAAATAGGATAGCTCAGGAGGAACCAGGACACATCAGTCAGCGTTTGGATGATTTTAATTGGTGATCCCAGTAGAGCCACAGAGGGGTTTTATTTATTTCTTTATTTATTGGTCTTGTGTTCGGGCCCCTCTTGGCATAATGAGACAGCACAGTTATTTCCTGATTAATAAAATATAATTCTGACTGGCCTGTCCTGCCCTCTGTCAAACACTTCATTGTGAGGATTCTGCTTCTGCTCAGGGCTTAATACATTCTGATTTCTGGAATGTAACCAATGATGTGTGTGTGTGTGTGTGTGTGTGTGTGCACGCGTGTGCGTGTGTGTGTGTGTGTGTGTGTGTGTGCGTGTATGTGTGTGTGTGCACATGTGTGTGTGTGCGTGTGTGTATGCGTGTGTGTGTGTTTGTGTGTGCGTGCAAATGTGTGTTTGTGTGTGTGTGCGTGCAAATGTGTGTGTGTGTGTGCATGTATGCGTGTGTGTGTGTGGGTCAGTGCATGTGTGTATATGTGTGTGTGTGTCTGTATGTGTGTGTGTACGTGTGTATGTGTGTGTGCATCAGTTTATGTGCGTGTGCGTGTGTGTGCATGTGTGTGTGTGTGTGCGTGCGTGCGCATGTGTGTGTGTGTGTGCGTGTGTGTGCGAATGTGTGTGTGAGTGTGTGTGTATGCGTGTGTGTGTGTGTATGTGTGCATGCAAATGTGTGTGTGTGCGTGTATGCGTGTGTGTGTGTGTGTGTGCGTGTATGCGTGTGTGCGTGGGTCAGTGCATGTGTGTGTGCATGTGCGCGTGTGTGTGTGTCTGTATGCGTGTGTGCATGGGTCAGTGCATGTGTGTGTGCATGTGTGGATTACTGTAACTCTTAGGGGAACGGGACCAGTCTGCGTTGAAGAAACAGCCGTCTTCTGTTGTCTCACTGGATGGTTTAACCACAGAGCGTTAAGCCGGGTGTTACAGACTGTTGCTGTGTTTGATGCAGCATTGTGGCTTTGGCCAAGCAAAGCAAGTAGCAGTCTGACCCTGAAGAAGACCCGGTCTTTGTCAATATACTTTGGTCGTTGTTCTTTTTTACTACCACAAAGTTGCCACTTTTAAAATGTTTTTTTTTACATTTTGACTCGGTGTTTTGTTTTAGGATCCATGGTTATACTCCCTTACCTGTTTTTACATTGTTGGCAATGTCATCTCCAGCATTTTTTAGGAACACCTGTTTCTCTGCTCACTATTAGCTCAGGTCTAAGTAGCACTTCTCTTTTCTAAATATATACAGTAGATATACACTGCAAATGTTTTGCCAATTATTGCCGTCTTCAAATGCATCATGCAGTCTGTCGCAGATTATTTTTGAATATACGGTGATATATTTTCATTACATAAGGGCAGGTGCAGTAGCACAGCCTTTTGGGTAAATAATTCCTG